>NW_026067988.1:1517255-1560124 GCF_014885135.2 Alexandromys fortis
GGGGGGGGGGGAAATGGGAGGCTGGGAGGAGGCGGAAACTTTTTTTTTCTTATTCTCAATAAAATAAAAAAAAAAAACAGACTCTATTAAGGTTAAGGGATATTATTAAAAGAAAAGCAAAAGCAAAGCACAGCTATTAATTTTACTGAAAAATTTCATTTGATATATTCTGCTCATAATTTTCTCCTCATCCCCTCCTTCCTAAATCCTCCATATGTACCACCCATGCTTCCCACACCTTTCCTCTGTCTTTAAAGGAAAAACAAACAAATAATAAGTCATAAATATATTTATGCAACAGACTATAGAACAAAAAAATTGTCAGAAAGGTAAAATGAGACAAACGTTCTACAAAAGCACCATTGCAATTAATTTGTATTGGTTAACTAGCCTTAGGGCATGGGTCCTTGCTGAAGTGTGGTTAATATAGCCAATAACTCCATTGGAGAAAGATAATATTTATTTTTAAGTAGATATTAATTGCAAGTTAGTGGTGGAAGCCTGTTTCTACCTCCCTCTCTCAGTACTGGGACCTCATTTGTTTTCATTTGTTTTCAGCCTGTGTAAACCCTGTGCTTTTTTGTCACAGTATTTTTTTGAGTCCAGGTGGTGGTGACTCACACCTTTAATCTGAGTACTTGGGAGTCCTAGGGCTTTAACCCCAGCACTAGGGAGGTGGAGACAGGAAGGACTCCCACCTCTCCTCCCACCTCTCAGGCTGGTCTCGAACTCACAGAGATCCACCTGCCTCTACCTCCCAAGTGCTGTGATTAAAGGCCTATGCCACCACTGCCTGGCTCTCTGTAGCTTTCACAGTCTCTCCTGTAACTAGCTCTTGTAGACCAGGCTGGCCTCGAACTCACAGAGATCTGTCTCCTTCTTCCTCCCAAGTGCTGGGATTAAAGGCATGCATCACTACCACCTGGCTTCTAATTGTTCTTAATAAGAATAAGCTGACATCAGTTATCTGGAGTGAAAACTGAAGAATCAGAGAAGCAGAATGGCCAACCACTAGAGAGACCTTTTACCTCTACCAACACTCAGACCAAAGGGGCGATCCTGTCCTCAGACTGCTTCCTCAGACTGCATTTGAGCTCTTGTCTCCTCACACCTTATAGTCCTGTCTCCACCCAGTCATACCCCTTCCTGTCTCATATGTGCATCAGTCCTGATGTGTTCAAAAGACATTGTTTCTTTCAAGTTATCCATCACTTCCGGCTCTTACTGTCTTTCCCCTTTCTCTTATACCCAAGCCCTTGAATTCCGTTTGTGACTGATTGTTTGCTGCAAGGTTTCTCATTGTACACATGGCTTACCTGTAGGACTCTATGTTAGCCACGTCGTAATGCAAGAAGACAATACTCTGGGGCTGGAGAGATGGCTCAGTGGTTAAGAGCATTGCCTGTTCTTCCAAAGGTTCTGAGTTCAATTCCCAGCAACCACATGGTGGCTCACAACCATCTGTAATGAGGTCTGGTGCCCTCTTCTGGCCTGCAGACATACACACAGACAGAATATTGTATACATAATAAATAAATAAATAAATAAATAATAATAAAAAAAGAAGAAGACAATACTCTGATGATAAGTGAACAAGATGCTGATTCATGAGCACAGCAGAATGTCATCTGAGTGACTATTTCACTAGTAGAAAAATAGTATTTAGTTTTGCGCTAAAGCCACAGCTCATCTAGGTGCAGGTTGGCCCACCCAAGCCACAGCTGGCATGGGCTTCATCTAATAAAGGGTTTCTTCATCTTAAAGTGCTTTGTTAAAACCCACAACGTTTCTGTCATTATTTCACCAACCTGTCTCACAGGCTCAGACAAATATTTAATGTATTTTCAAACTTAACATTTTACATCAATGTCAAGAAATTTTAATCATAACTGCTTCTTTTCCCCACTGTACTGATCATTGAAAATTACTTATTAAACTTCAGTGATCCTCTTAAGAATATTTTAAATTGGTTCTTGGACAAGTAATATAGTGACCGAATAATCTTAAAATTTTCATGTTATAATAATTTTCGTTTTGTATGTGAGTGTCTTGCTCACATATATGTCTTTCACAGGGCATACCTGTTACTGGTGGAGACCAGAAAATGGCTTCAGATGTACAGAAACCTTGATCACAGTCAGCTGTGAGCCACCATGTGTAGTGACATTTCATTTGTATTTTAATAAATAAATCTTGACTGAAGATCTGAGAGTAAAACAGTCCCACTGGTCAGCCTTACAGACAAGGTAGTTGGAACACAAACCATTAATCCCAGTAGCCCCAGTAGTTTGCCTTGGAAACCGGCAGTGCACGCCTTAAATCCCTGCCCTAGAGAGCATTATGAAGGGGGAGGAAACAGCTCTCAAGCATAGTCTCATTCTGAGATTCCTGGAGGCAGGATCTCCATTTTCAGACTGAGCCCGAGGTAAGAGCCAGTGGCTGGCTGCTGTGCTTTTTGGATCTCAGGTCAAACCCAATTTCTCTCTCTGAGGTTTTATTAATCATGCTTCAGCATGAGGGTACCAGGAATAAAACCTAGGTCCACTACAAGGGCAGCTAGTATTCCTAACTACTGAGTCATCTAATCAGCCCCCTGACTGAGAAAGTAGATTTGGGTTAAGGATTTTTTCAGCATACAATATAAATATGCATAATACATCTTAGGTGAGAAGAGGCAGAAAATGGAGTGACAAGTATATGACATTTAAAGTGAGTAAAGTTGGGCTCATATAAGATGGCTCAGCAGATAATGCTTGCCGCCAAGCTTAATGACCTAAATTCAATCCCCAGAACTCATATGATGAATAGACATCACCTCCCTTCTCAAGGGACCTGATGACCACACACTTACCCTGCTGCAAGAACCACACAGAGACCATGAATAAATAAAAACAACAATTGAATATATATATATATATATATATATATATAGTTGATTTAAAATCTTTAGTCAGATTTGGATGTTTCTGACACTCATGTACTTAGACACTGGAGCACTAATACAACTTGAAGAGAATCTAAAGCATCTCTGGTGTGTTTTAGAAGACTTATCAAAATGCATGTGTCCTTTGTCATTCTTTAGTTTCTATAATAGCTTCTACAGTTTTAACAGTAAAGACTCTCAAGTGAATGGCTGTCACGTGGACCACTAGGAGAAGATTGCCTTCTGATGCTTTCCTAATGTTATGGCCTCATATCTTCATATTATGCCTTGATGTAGGTAATAGTTTTCTCCACTGCCAGATTGAGAACAATGATTCTAATCAGCTTTCCATATATAACCTTTAATGAGCATACCGTGGCAATCCACTGAGATTAAGTAGGGATAAAAACTGTTGTTTTCTTGTACTTGGTAGCAATAAAGTGATGTATCTGCTTGGCATGACAAGAAATTAAAAAGCCGAGCTACTTATTATCTGAAGGTTCCCATTTGTCTTTTCTTTGTAAACCAATGGTTTTATCACAGCCTCAGTCAGACAGAACTACTGTTCAAAAGAGCAAAGGACAAAAAATAAAAAAAAAAAAGATCAAAGACAGGAGAAAAGAAAATAAAGGAGGCTTTACTTATTTCCAGCCACATTTGTTAAAGAACTTTTAAACTTGAGGTATTCTTTTAAAATCCTTTTGTTGAAAGAGTCCTTTTGTTTAAAGCAGTGTGGTATAGGAAGACTATATGAATGTAAGTAAAAACAGAAGAGTATTTCAAACAAACAGCAAGACAAAGTTAGTCTATTTTCTAATATGTAACACCATTGACTTGCCATGAAAGTCAGAATAAAAATCAGTGAATTGCACATAAAAATCTGAAAACGTTTTAAGAGGAGCTCAGTAACATATTTTAGGTGTCATTATTCTCCACAAAGGAATATCCTGTGTTTGTAATGCATGCATCGCATTACATTTAGTGTACAGCACACCTTATTTCACTGAGTTTACTTATACAAGTGAAAAGAGATCAAAAGCTGTGTGGTTGACATCAGCCACACATTTCTGTGTTAATGGATCAGCAAAAGTATAGAATAGCCAACTGTAATATACATAAAAACGTTCCTAAATAGCTATTCTTTTTACAAGATCAAAAGACAACAGAGGTTTTTTTCTACTCCATACTTATTTTATATTTAATTCAAATTTCTGTGTCTGTGTATGTGTGAACGTATATGGATATGTGCTTATGAGTGTTGGTGCTCATGGAGACCAGAGAATTCTCATCATCCTCCTGATGTAATTCTGGGAACTGAACTTGGAACATACACAAGAGTAGTGTGTGCTCTTAGAAACTCAATCATCTCTCCAGCCCTCTTATTTTATCTGAATATAGTATTTCCATTAGAAAAAAAGAATACACACAGATATATGATCACACACATTACAGACACATACCCAAAAGCATGTGTATTACACAAAGCTTAAAAATAGAATTGAAAAAAATATAGATACTACTATGGAAGTAATTTATTCAAACACAGTTAAAATTTCATAATATATATATATCATATATGTATATATAGTTATGTCTTATACACAAAGAATGACCTTAAGGAAAAATGGCATTGCTCAGTAAGCTTATGAATTTGAAGTGTTGGGAAGACAAACTATCTGCAACTAAGAGATCTTAAAAAGCTGACCAATGGAAATCCACACCACCAACAAATGTCTTCTTCTGTTCTGACAATATTAATAGTTCTATGTCAAACAAATAGACTGTCAAAACCCAGGATAAAAGAAAATGAAGTAAGAGACACTTTAAAAAATGAAATTTTCTGCTCTTCTGAAAATATATACTAGGAAGTTGTTGATTGATACATCTACAAAGAGTAGCTCATTTTACATTACTATAACAATTAAAATGAAGGAAGAGGCAAAATGTTTTCTGTTTCTCATGTACTGTATAATAAGTTATTAATAACTGGTATTTATCATCAATGTGTTGGATCACTAAAATCCAGGAAATGAAACACACACACACACACACAAACAATGGTAGCAAATTAATCCATTCTTTTCTTCGGGAAGTGGTGTTAAAACTTCATTCCATTCTAGTGTTCCGTACTCTCTTGTGTTTGTGTTGTATTGATCTGGTGAGGAAACTTATACCTTCACGTCTTCTCTTGTAACTGTGCTGTTTATTGTGGGTGCCATTTGTCTGGGCTTTTGCTTTGTCAAGTTTCCATTCCACCATCTATATAATAGAGAAGGAAGGAAAGGAAAGGCTGAAACTATTTGATCTATCAGGCAGTTCTATGACTAGAAAAAAAAATCTTACATTAACATCTTCAAATAATGAGATATATGGAGCATGCTATTCAGTTCAATATGAACTTATTCAGCAGTCTGCAGATAATTGGCTTGCATATGAAGAAACAGTATCAATAGCTTTAGACACAAATATCAGTTTAGGAATACAGAGACATTTTTTTTTTCCAATTCTTCCTAAGTATTGTGATAAAAATGCAGTACTGCATTTCCTCTAAAACTGTTAACTTTAGTGCAGTGGGTTCTATTTTCCTGCCTGTCAACACTGTTATTAACAGAAGGATAAGGTATATGGCTGGAATTTTCCAATTCCCTTCACTGGGAAATCAGTTTGCGACTGAAGGAAGAGGACATTCAAGTCCTTTGCAACCTGTCACTACCGGAGTGTTATTAAATTCAACCTTCTCCCCTCTTTTGAAATTTGACACTGATTTGTCCTATATTTCCCAGAGGACTTTGTATGCAATTAGCCATCAGATTCACTGAGTAATTACTTCATTTTTCATGTAAAATGCACTTGATTTATTATATGCTTAGGAAGAAATGGCAGAGATAGGTCAACAGCAGTTAGAGGAGATTAAAGGCGATCTTCTGTTTAACTGTGGAAGCAATCAATCCCCTTAAGACCACTAGAGAGGAGGAGGAAGGGTGCCACTCAAACTAGAACAGAGGATTTCTAAATGAAGTTGACACTACTTTGGAAAATAACAGTAATTAGAGGCCAATTTTTTTTTTCTTAAATTTGCCTTACAGGCTTGGGTAAAGTAGAATGAACAGTTCAAGAAAAAATAAGTTTTTAGTTGCCAGTAACATATTTTGTATTCTTATAAACTGGGTATCAGAGGAATATTCAAAATGAGACCTCTGTCATCATAGTCCTACTTTACCCTTTAGGAGAATTTGGTTAGCCGTTGTGTTGATAAAGTAATAGTTTCCTCGGTGGATTTTCTTTGTTCAGAGGTAGGTTGCTCAGATGTAAAGTAACTGATCTTCACCAAGTATTCATATTTTGTGTGCAGTCTTCTCATTGATTGCATATTTAAAAATTAGCCTGCAGATGCCTGGGAAAGAAAGCATGCTAGCAAGATGCCAGCTCTTTGACTCAGTTTGTACAGTCACATTACCAATTGGGAGCTTCCTCAAAGAGTACTTTCTTTCTGTGCATCTGGCAACTGAGGAGAGGATAATTGAGTGACCTTAGTTGCTGAGAAGGAATGCCAAGTCAGTAATGGAAGACTCTCCTGTGAAGGGGCCTGCTGAGAGTTTTCATTGCCCAATAGCACAACACAGAAGTAGGTCTTTCAGAAATTATTTCTCTAGCTCACAGGGACTACAGTTTCACTTCACCGGCCATTTTGTTTTTGCATTTCTAATGCTGGTGGTCTGAGAGATGTTGAAAACACGTATGAAAACAAAAGTTTTTACTGCCCCCATTGCCATTTCTCAGAATGTTATTTTCAGTGTTATCCATGCAACTCAGTTTTCCTCTTTAATAACGTATTGTTTCTCCCCTCTCTAGGGATCATCGCATATTTAATAATCAAACACTGGGCATTTGAATTTTATTTATTTAATATGTATTCAGGAAAACATTGTCTGTACATACAGAAATAAAGTATTCTTCCTAATCATTTTTCTTTAATAAATAGCCTCATGTTTCACATTAAAAAAACTTATTTTCTTTAGCATATAAAGGATGAACATCATTGTGAAAGACAATGGAATGTTTCTCATATTTGTTTTACATTATGTGTTTATCAACTCAGGGTATTTAGGTTACTCACTTATTTCAAAGAATTTTCTCATTGTGATAAGAACATTCAAAATCCTTCATTTTGCATTAATAAATGTTGCTGTTTGCCAATTTCATAAATGCATAAAAAATCTTTTTTTCTCCAGGCTGCCTAATTTTTTCCTGTCTCTGCTATTGCCTCTTTTTTTTTTTTCTCTTAAAATTTTATTTCTTACATTTGCTAGTTTCTGTATGAATTTATTGATTCACTTTGGATTATCATAAGTTTAGGTCACTGTTTCTAAATATTATTAAAAATAGAAGAGTCAAAATGATCCTCATAAACTGTTGAAATTATGAATCTCACCAAGTAAGTTATTTAATCTTAAAATCAAAGACCAGTCAGACTCACAGCTTTTATTCTAGGCACTAGAACTATGTCCCAATAGGGCTTCCTTAGCATACCTGATGTATTTAAAACAAGACAGGTGGAGTAAATAAATGCAGGGAAGAAGACAGATGCTTAAAGTTCGGAGTAGGATGAACAATTTACGTCACACCACAAAATGTTGAATTCAAAGAGAAAATGAGAGTGTCACTTTTTAAAAGAAAAATGATACAGAAATAGAATATTTGCTAGTAGAGCTTTTCTTCATTTCTTTTTCATTATTCTTTAATCTATGCATATTTTATCCTAATATTTACATAGAGTAAACTTTTTATGCTTATACATTGGAGAAGTAAATGATGGCAAAGGCATACATTTGACATACTTAGCTGTGTTCTATGAGAGGTGTCCTGTAAACCAACGGCCTTCTGAAAGCTAACACTAGTTACCTTTCGTGTTCGATCTGAAAGCATGTCTAGAATTTCATATACGCCAAAAAAACGTCGTACTCAAATCTCGAATCTCTTCGTACCCTGTCTGCTTACATTTCCTGCCTCTCTGTCACAGAGGCAGCTGTACGAATACATCGATGCCCTATGGATTTCCCAGGCCTCCTTGCTTGTGACAAATACAATAATGAAAACTTATGTTTTAAAAGTCATTTAAAATACAAATTTTTTTTCTTCATTTTTTTATTAAAAATTTCCGCCTCCTCTTGCCTCCTCCCGCCTCCTCCCGCCTCCTCCCTCCTCCCTTTTCCCTGCCCTCCCCCTGCCTCTCCAGTCCAAAGAGCAGTCAGGGTTCCCTGCCCTGTGGGATGTCTAAGGTCCTTCCCCCTCCATCCAGGTCTAGGAAGGTGAGCATCCAAACAGGCTAGGCTCCCACAAAGCCAGTACATGCAGTAGGATCAAGCCAAGGACAAAGTTTTTTTTAAAAGAATTAAAATGGATCTCTCTCCCTTTTAAATCTAGAACACAAATAGATATATTTCTTGTGAATAAAATTTGATACTAAGTTAGATCGCTAAGTATCCAAGGAATGAAAGAATATATTGTTGTGAATTAGAAAGCATTTTTACTGTGTGTGTACGTGAGACAGAGAACAAAGGAGAGAGATTTTAACCTCTTACAGGTAAACTAATGCACATAATTCAAATATGCTTTAGGTATTTCAATTTAAAACACTTCTGAACCTTAAGCTTTCTACTCCTGAAGAATCTTCATTCTGGTAAAATTATTAATATATTTTGGGTTTTTTGTGTGTGTGTGTGTGTGTGTGTGCAGGCACACTGCTCTACCTCCGTCTTTTAATAGCAACACATATTTACAGACCCTTTATACATTTTTAAATCAAACCGCAGGTGTTCTTTGTGCTTGTACAGTTCATAATGAAAATAAATAACATTACCCTTTCTCTAAGGGGCTCACAGTAAAGAGACTCCAATTACTGAAGACTCTTCCTTCTTTTTGATAGAAGTTGAGAACTGACTTCAAGTATCTTAAGATTTGTAACAACAGTCATACCAAAACTGACTCCTCAACCCCACAAAACAAGGAATGATGTGGTGACAACCTTTTCTTTTCTTTCTCTCTTTTTCTTTTTTTTTTTCTTTTTATCAGGCTCTACATTTTTCCATGCTCCCCTCCCTGTCTCTCCCCCTCCCCTTGAACCTTCCCACAAGATCCCAGTGCTCCCAATTTACTCAGGAGATCTTATCTTTTTCTACTTCCAAGTAGATTAGATCTATGTACGTCTCTCTTAGGGTCCTCATTGTTGTCTAAATTCTCTGGGATTGTGATTTGTGGGCTGGTTTTCAACCTTTTCTAGAGGAAATGTCAGAACAATGCCCAATTAACCAGTAGAGAAAGCACTGTAAGGAGAAAAACACTACAGTTGAGAGGTATGTGGACAGAAAGATTTAGGTGCTGTTTGGAGCTGGTGTTTAAAACATACCTGTGTAGGTTACTGATGAGGGTTAACTCAAGAATAACTCAGTTTTAGCGTAGACCCCAAGGTGAACACTGGAAAGCTGTAGAAAAGGCAGCAATCTCTATTCTTGGCATGCTGGTTTTGAAGTGTCTTTGGAGAGTAAAGACAAAATGTCTTGAAGTTTGAAGAATTGTGTGTTGTCTGCTGAAGCCAACTTGTAACAGCTTGAATCTTCAAAGAGAGGTAAACAGAATCATTGGATGTTTTAAGGGAATCTGGCTTAGTAAGAAATAAGTGATTGGGCTGAAAACAAAAAGTGTCTGCTTTTCCCTATTTGCATTTGCTTTGTTTGAAAACAAAGCAAAACAAAACACACACATACACAAAACCAAACAGAAATAGTAACAAGATTTAAAGAAATGGATATGGTGGTGGGTATGGCCAGAAAAAAAAAAGGAGCATTGAAAACTGAGAGAGAAATTTATTCTAATGATGAAAAATGAAATAGAACAAAAGAAAAGGATAGTATATTCAAGAAATTAGAGTTGTCTGACTATATTGAATTAAAATTCATATAGATATGTATATAATAAACTTTTAGTCTCTAGATTTTATTACCTAAAATATATCAGTATAGAACATATTAGATCTCCTTTAATTTACTATTATTCTATTTAATCACTTTGGGATTTTGCATTTATGGCAGGAGGACCGAGTTTACTCTAGAAGTATTGTACTCACCACTGTTATTTTTTTTTCTCTCTTTGGGTTCTTTTTAAATAGCTCCTCAATTTCTTATTTCCTTATAACATTTTACAGATTATATCACTATTAAAATTCTCTGTTAGCTAAGGTTGAAATAGGTCTTGACATTTCTCCCATTTTCTTTTTTATTTTTCAAATAACTTTTAAATTTGGTGGCTCATTTTACTTGTCCTGAACATGTATTAACAGCATTACACATTAATGGCTTTCAGTGTGGTATTTCTACACATATATACAGGATACACGATCAAATCTGAGGTCCCTTTAGTGACAATCATTTTCTAATCTGTGCCAAAACTCTAGTAATCAGTATTTCAAATCAGCTTTAATTGCTTTAAGTTTCCAGAGAGGAAATCATACATACAATATCCTCTCAGTTCATCTTGGCTTTGAAAGACAGGGTTTTATTTTATTTTGAAGGGATACTAATGTTCTATAGTTTGTATGGAACACACACATAGACACAAAATCATTATAATATATCTATCCATGACTTTCACAGACATATTGGTTTACTTTAAATCTTAAACACTACGCATAATGTGATCATACATATAAAAATTCTTAATCTCTTTCTTCTGCTGATGGCGTTCATCCTGACTATTCCGAAATATGTAGATAATTTAGAGGGTCACTCCATACCAACCCTCAAAATCCAGACTATTATGAACTATACTGTGTGAATTCCTTTTATTCCACATCATCCTAGTTATTGCTATTTATTTAAACTCTCTAGATGTTTGTAATTCCAGCTTGAGTGAGATAATAACTAATTATAGTTTTGATTTGTATTTTCCCAAGGGCTAATGATATCAAGCAATTTCACATATTTGCTTTCTGTTTGTAGTTCTGCTATGGAAAGTAGACCTCTATTCATATGATTTACTCATTTTAAGACAAGTACATGTACATATACATAAATAAAATATTTAATTGAAGTAATTAAAATTATTTTTCTTCATGGCATGCTCCTACAAAGAAATTGAGTTTGAGATTCATTCTACAGATCTCTCACTATATCAAATGTTTTATAAGTGATAAGGGAAAAAGTATTATACTTTAGAGACACTTCTTCCTATCCTTTTCTCATCATTCAATTGGCCTCTGTTCGTCATCAATATCCAGCAGCCATTAAATGAAATTTTCTGCTGAATCACTCTGCTTATTATATAGTTCATATGCATATGATAAGATCATCTGCACATGAGTTCATGGAAACAATCATGCCCTTTGAAGGATGCCATAATGCTGGTGCATTAAATGAGTCACTGTAGTTTTTTTGCAACCCTGTCGTCAGTTCATTTCTCTCAGCTCATGTTCCTCTCTTTTGACCAGTTTCTCCTTTGCTCGTCTGTATCAAATCGGAACAATGCTGCCTATTTTGCAAGATTACACTGACTACAAAATGAGTATGGTTTATACAGTATGGTCACAGAATATGAGTGTCATATGATTGTAAATTCTTCGAATGCTGATGACGAAGATGGAGAAAGGGAATAATGATGGAGCCTTTTCACAAAAAAGGTGATACCACAGAAAAGGCAAATGAAAGAAGGAGGTAAATTATAAGGATACTTTTTCAAAGAAATTGCTTAGAGTCCACCATACCTCACTTTGATTGACAATTTGAAGGCAGACTCTCTGATCACAATGCCTTCTCTTTCAGGACTCTGATGGCAAAACTAGGATCTATGACCACTCTATGCTATGCTGTTTATCAGTAACCAAATAAGAATAGCCATGAGGTTGGTAGTGAGATAGAACACTAGCAGCAGCAACAACAATAATAATAAATTACTATTTCAAGGCTGATCTGGTACTTACTCTCATCCTCATCTTCTGAAGTGCCAGGATTCCTAGTTTGCACTCTATGGCTTTCTACCATACTCCTGGGGACAAGAAATTGGGAACAAGATGCTTGCAGTGTTTCAATCCCTGCTGGTCAGGCTTTACTTCAGCAGGCAGGGAAAATGCGATCCATGAAGAGACAAGAAACTCAACTCAGCCCAATTTTATTGTACAGTGCTGGATCAAGGCTTCTAAATTGTGCTCCAGATCATTTAAGCCATGTTTAAAGACAGAGCAATTTTTGGAAAAAAAAAAAATATTAAGAAAACAACTGAATCAGTCCCACATGCAAAACTATTTAAGAAATATTTTACATTGAGATTCCTTACAAAATACATCTGGATCTTTCACAAGAATGGGTACTGTTGAGTCAGAGATATGCCCAGTATTTAGGGTCTAGGAAGCTTGACTGAGGTAAACATAAGGCTTATGGGTGTCAGGATTGGTCTGGCCCTAAGATAACACAGAAGTCACATAGGATGTTGTAAAACACAAGTAACAGCACTCATCAGATTGAGGCTTATGATCTAAAAACAATGCTCAAGATTTAGGGAAAATGGTCTTGGATAAGTAAGAGCACAAATTCTGGATGCTACAGCACAGCATGTCTCATTGGAGAGCAAAGGATCACTAGGTCGTAACACTACACCATTCCTAGTGTTCCAGGAAGATCAGCTATGCACCTCAATTCATTTAGGATGTAAGCAGTGTGTTTAACTTTCCTGGCTTCTCCAGTGCTTATCTCTGCACGCAAGGCCGTTTTGCCTTCTATGGGTCTATGGTATGCATTCTTTAGAACTAAATTTGTCATTGGATTTGCATTTATTCATGCAAAGCACAAGGACTTCATCTCAAGATCCTTAATTCAATTACATATGCAACGACTTCCCAGCCAAATGAGATTATTTCCTATGTCCAGTAAATTTACATGTGGAGGATGGAGGATTCTTACTGGGAGACTATTCAATCTTTTAGAAATATCTTATGGTTATGTAAAATTTTTCATAAGCAATTGAAATAGCTTTCCTCGGTCAATTTTGTAGTTAATGTACCTCCCTAATAAAAAACATTAGGCAACATTTAATTTTAAATTTACCTATCATTTCTCATGGCTATAGAACTATGTAGCCTATATCATTTAAGATTTGAGGTGCTTTCTGAAAAAAAAAATATAAGCTTTGCTTGTATTTTTGGTACAAGCTTCAGCTTCTTTTCAGTTTGCAAATTTTGGTTCAGATTTGTTTAATTATTTGTTTAATTATTTATTTATTTAATTATTTGTTTCATTATTAATTGTTAACTTGTGATTAATAAATAAAAACATGATGTATAATAAAAAAGTTTATAATGGTATATTTTTGTTTCAATGTTTAATGAAAATTATGGAATTAATTCTAGAAAAAAATGAGCTATACTTGCCAAAAAACATGAGAAAATTTACCTGTATATACAGGACTTTACACAGATATAGTAACATCAAAATTGCACACTAAAGATACCTCAACAATGTGCTAGTTTTATTAATCACATTATCAGTTTTTCTCTGTTACACAGCCAGCTGTTTAAATTTATCCACACTCTATCATCCAGAGGTCCATAGTAAGATGAGAAAATGCTGCTAAGTAACACATGCGTTGCCCCACAGAATAATAATCTCATACTTGGAACAGTCGAAGACTTCTCTCTTATTTTTCTTAAGCCAGGTCCCACCGACAGCTAACTCCACCTAGGAACAACGTCACATTGTGAGGACTGGATCGTGTGGAGTGTAAAGGCACATCTGCCCGAATGTGAGATGTTTCTCAATGTGGCGCAGACCTGTGGTGCTGTCAGGGTCCTGAAGACTCCACACACTCCCGGTCTCAACCACGTTCTCACTCACTGTCACAGTATTCACGCCCTCCCAGAAAGGTGCTTCTTTTGACAGATTTTTATAAGATTGAAATTCTGCTTTAGCCACCTCTGCTGGAATCCGTGATGTTCATAAAAGCAGTTTTCTTATCCCATCTTCAAAGAAGCGACTGGTTTGTTGAATGACAGACAGAGAGCATGATTCTGCATCATGTGGCAGAAACTGCCGACCTCAGCATGGCCCATTTCCTTTCAAATTGTGCAAGAAAATAAATGATGAAAAGAATGTGAAGGAAATGTTTCAGAAACAATGTTTCATGTTCCTAACCACATTGCACAACACATGGAAAGGCTAATAGTGTATTTTATCTCAGTTAGCGTAACCAGAGTGGTGCTTTCAACAGAGGGGAAAAAAGACTTAAATGCAGGTCTTGGTTTAATTTAGAACTGATTGCTCATTAATCTTTGGAATAGGTATGCAAGCTGTCTTCCAAATGAAGGGGAGACTGCTGGCTGCTTACCCTAAACCCTACTGTGCTGTTTTCAATTTGTTTTTTTTCTGTATGATATTTAGTCTTTCATTCACTGTTTAATACTAAACATTAATGGGGAAATATTGCTTAATGAGCTGTTGTGTTGGGCAGAATGCTGTCAAACACGCCTCCTTCGCAAGAGCTTGCCAGCTTGTGCCAGTATTTAGATAGTGTCATCAATCATGAAACATTTCATTCTATTCTACCCTGGAAGACAGGGTTTCCTGGTGTCATGGAAACATGCCCTGTTAAAATTGGTTATGAATAAAGACATAGGGCACCTAAGTACAAGCCATCATAGTTCAATTACGGTGAAGGAAATATTCCCTACAGCTTTTGCTGTAGACTTTATTAACCCTACCTAGACAGTAAATAAAGTTCAGGATTATGAATACCTTCTGCATGTACACAAGACTTGAAGAGTCTTCTGTTTGAAAAGATCAGCTAAACAAATATGTATCCAAAGATCAATTATATAACATTGCAATACTTGTATCTATTTCCAAGCAACTCACTTAGCATCACAGGTTTTCAGATGGCTTCAAAGATACAAGTTTAAGTGTGGATCACTGTAGAAAATACAGTGATCAACAGTGCCTGGAATACCTAAACAACAATGTTTCCCAAATGATACTATGAAATCATTCATTTTATTCAAGTTTAGATCAGTGTTTTAATCTATTGACACAAAAAATTTCTCAGACACCCAGCGTAGTTATAAGGTATACAATGAATGTCAGTGTGAAAAGGTGACCACATGAACACTGAAAGCAAATTTATGTAAGCCTGTTGTTAATGACATTTTTACTATATGGTTAGTATTGGTGTATGAAGTTAAAGTAAGATGTGGTAAAATTAAATAATATTATCTAGAGTACAAAAGAACATGGATAAGATTTCAGACAGTAAGATTCTTCAAGCACTCTTAGTGTGCTCATGACCCTTGGGCTACACACACAGCTCTCTTGCTTTTTCTTTCCTTTCTTTTTCTTTTTCATCCTAATCCTGCTTTTATGGCTATTTTAGCATCAAAGGATTGAGTAAGAGATATTCATATCCCTCCAGAATGTTTTGTTTGGAGTTAGAGAAGTGGCTCAGTGTTTAAGAGGACTGGCTGTTCTTTCAGAGATCCAACATGCAATTCCCATCACAGACATGGTGGCTCACTGACCTTCTATAAATCCAGTTAGAGTGTCTAATGCCATCTTGAAATATATAAACATATATGCAGGCAAAATGCTCATACAAATAAAAGAAAACTGCATACAGTTAAAAAGAGTTTTTTTTAAAATATAACACTGTGTCAGTGAAATTTGGAAGTGTAGATTGTCGTGATACAACTGCCAAGCACTGGTTCAATTAAAGAGAAGAGCTCAGAGCTGATAGAGTCTGATATCATGGCTTAGCATAGTAATTTCAATGACCTAAAACTGCATTAGCATGCATAACCAGAAAACAATACTGAAAGATTATATCATTGGCATTATTATTAGCTCACAGAACTTTGGATTGTAAGGCTCCTTAGGCATATTCAGGTTTATAACAGAGAAGTGAACTGGTTTGTGCTTTGTCTCTCACTTCTGGTGTCTTGCAAAGGTCAGGATATATGATATTCACACATTAGGAGGACTCAAACTTATAAAACTGTAGGATCTACAAGACCTTAGGGATTTTCTGAACTGATTCATTCATTTTTCAGATATGGAAATTGGGAATCAGAGCTCTAAGTGGTTCACCGAAGGACACACTTCTAATTAGGCTATGAGCTGCAATTATTAAGAGACATTTTCTGACTCCTTCTCTCTTGATGGTCAGCTTGATTTTTACCAAACCTTTATCCTTTCTCACAGGCCATTTATAACTGCCAATTAATGGTGAAAACGCCTTTGTAAAGATAGCTCAAAGCATTGCTTGGTTGTAATCCTAGACACTGCAGTGTAGGTAGTATCAGGGCTTTACTCTTGTAGGATGATATATTCATTAACTGCTTTAATCCTTCCACATGGCCAAGAAAAATACATAAGCATACCTATTATTATTCATGATAGCACACCAAAGCACTGAGAAGAGAGATAAGCAATGTGTGTTGGAACAATTTATATATACCAACAACATTATAAAGTACATGATACACACCCTGTACCTGGGCCCAACATCAGGCATAGCATTACTTATCTGGACTCAAAAATCTTAACATTTACATTCTTTGCTTCTAAATTTATAGTTTATATGAAACAGCAACGAAGACATTACACAGAGAGTATTTCCCAGAGAAGGATTTCATATATATGATATTTACATTATTTCACATACATACACATTCTCAAAAATATGATATTATTCTTATTAAACTATAGATTATCATTTTTAATTCATTTAGAAATTTTATTTTAAAATTAAATATTTTTTTAAAATTTATTTCACTGAAGTACATCTATTAAACATATAATCTCTAACATATTGAAAAATATTAACATGAAATATGCTCAAATAACAAATAAATCTTGTCATCTTATTTAAATATCATATTTGCGTTAGTGTATATAAAAGAAGGTTCATATGAGTTGCTAAGTAACATACAGATTTGACTTTGTTCACGCTCATAAGATAGAACAGAGGACCTAGAGAGAACTCTCAACAGTTTCTTTTGGAATTCAGCAACAGTGCTATTATTTTCAAATGAAGAGCCAAGCATGAGATTGGTATTGCTCTCACTGCATTTGCAGAATTCCAGGTGTAATCAAGGAACTAATATGGTTTTATGATTATGAAAACACCATGCACAACGGAGAATGGAAATCAGTAGATATTTGGGCCTTGAATTTAAACTGAGACAAATGTGCCTGTATGAAATAGACTATTATGGGTTTATCTTCAATTCATTTCAGAAATACACTACAGTGGACCAGTGGACCAGATAATCACATATAGTTGAATGTGTGAACGATGTTGTGTAGCCATTCATTGCCTTTACATTATATAGCAGGCAGAAAATTGTTAAGAATTCAAAATGCTTGTAAACAGCAACCTCTTCTGAATAGAAGTCTCTAGAATGCTTATGAAATAAGATATTGGAAGCTTGACTAAACCAAAGGCATCCTTATGTTTTCCACAGATGCAAAACCAAAGGAGAGATTCTTTTGGCATTGGGGTTTTAAGATTATATGTAATGAGTTAATTATTTTAATAAATGAAATGTTGCCTGAGGTACGAGCAATGTACACTCAGAAACCCATTTTGCATGTCATCCTTCTTACTAAATCCACTCCATCTCCCTATTCATCATGTTCAGTTCATTTCCTTTATTCTTCAGGAACACCACCATGCTTAATCACGGCCTTATGCAATGTCTCATTCCCTTACCTATATCAACTTTATATTATATAAACTAAGTCTTGGTATTTGGAACGAGGACACTGTTCCAAATGATGTCTTATTCAAATTAAGAAACAGCAGATTTTATTGGATTATATCAGGATCTCAGATATGCCCAACCAAAACCTTAGTGCAATCTGTTTGGAAAAGTTGAATATGTACTACTGGACACACTTTAATCAAACTTTATTCTTCTCAGACTAATGTAGTCAGCTTGGCAAATATGAAGCTCTTATTTTTAAAGAGATAAATCTCCATTTGCTCTGAGTCCACACAGTGATTCCAAGATACTTATTTTACTTCCTAATATATGTATGGGCACTCAGGGTCACAGAGCAGAAGAACTGTTGATTCAGCTAAAACAAAAATGCCATGTCAAACCTCTGTTTTCATTTAGTGTTAGTTACTTCCAGGGACTAGTGTTTTGAATCTGAGTTTTAAATTTAATCTCCACTAGAGTGAATTAAGCATGCATCTGAAAAAGAGTCAAAGGGAAAAAGTATTATTTCTTTGCCTTAACTGTTAAAAGAGAGGCATGGTTGAGCCTTTGTAAGAAAAAATATCCTGACTTCATTGTATTTCAAGGGCATCGTCAGGGCAAAATCTGGGCATTTTTTTCTGAAGCTAAGAAAGGTTACACATTTATATTCTGACAGCTGTTATATTGTTTTCATTAAAGACCGAAGAATGAAAGACCATGAGAATATTCAGCTGCACCTGATAAGATTTTTTTTTCCCTTTAAAGATGACCCTAACCTGTAGAAGATGATTTATGAAATCATGGTTTTCATTATTGGACTTGGTGCTGACTGTGTTGTTTTTGATTGATGGGCCTGTAGTTTTCGTCTACTTTTGTCTTCCATAGAGAACAAGGGCATAAAACACTGCTGGCAGAGGAAATTATGTAAAACCTGACAACAGTTAGAAGCAGGTTGCTTGAAAGAAAAACAAAGAAAAACATTAAAATAGCTTTGACACCGTATAACACGGGCTGTTTACATGCTTTGAAATAGATTACAATTTTAGAGAAGATTATGTATCATAGGACGTACTTTCTGTAAGGGTTTTCATTTGCTACTGAAGTATAAAATAGCAGGGTTAAGGAATATATTTTTCATTTGAGTGCTTTCAATAAGAATTTCCCCATGGGCTCATATTATTTGAATTCTTAATCACCAGGGAGTGGCAGTATTTAAAGTGGATTAGAAGGAGGGAGAAGTGTGGCCTTGTTGGAGTGGGTGTGGCCTTGTTGGAGGAAGTGTGTCACTAGAAGTGGGCTATGAAGTTTCAAAAAGCCAAATCACTCCTAAGTCCCTCTTTTTATATCTGCTTGCGGATCTCAGCTTCTTTCCAGAGCCACGTCTCCCTCCTAACACACTTCCCACTGAGATAAGAATGAACTAAACCTCTCAAACTGAAAGCAAGGCACAATTTAGATGTTTTTATTTTATTTTTTTAAGAAATGTGCTGGTCATAGTGTCTCAACAGTAGAGCAGTAATTAATACACCATGTCTCAGATACAAGCATCTGTCTCTTATTTATAATAGACAGTCTATATTGCTTCATAATCTACATAATATGCTTCATTCTAGTGTCAGCAGGTATATATCTTATATATTAAAGAATTTTCTGTCACTGTAAAAAGGATCCAAATTCTTTTGACTATGTAGGTATAAGCCACTAAGACTCTTAAAAATCAATTAAAGGAGCTTACAAAGTTTGTGGAGACAAAATTTGATAGTTGGCTTTTCATGAGTTTTTACTGCCTTACTCTGAAATAGTTCTGTGAAACTATCAGAGTATGATCAATTTTTTATTGTTAATTGCCTCTAATTCCTCAATTAGGAAAAAAATTGGATAAAATACATTAAAAATCACACAACAGATTATACATATATAATTAATAATTCACATGCATAATTAATTATATATATATATATATCTCCAATTAGGAATTCTTATCACATTTATGCTGCTTTAACTTATCCATACAAATATATGTATAACTGGATTAATTACTTCCTTTGATTGTTTCTGTAATGGTTCATTATGAAAGAAGGTAGAAGAGAAGCAATGTCTAAATATTATATATGCTCTAAGACCTGCAACCACAAAACAATACCATAAAATTGGCCACACATACTTTATTTGAAGAAGAAATTAT
The DNA here is from genome assembly GCF_014885135.2 of Alexandromys fortis. Lineage (NCBI taxonomy): Eukaryota > Metazoa > Chordata > Mammalia > Rodentia > Cricetidae > Alexandromys > Alexandromys fortis. The sequence goes on from NW_026067988.1 coordinate 1,537,098, forward strand.
TAAGTTAACGATAGCACAAATGAGGATTATTTGAAGTTATAATCTATTATCTTCATAAAAAACACACAAATTTGGTTTCTTTGTTAAAAGCTGGTAGTTATGATGACCTGATGACATACTAAGACCACTAGCATATGATCACCACCATCATCATCCCCATTATCAACTTCATTACTATCATCTCAGCACTTATGACATGTTAAACTCTGTAAATTCTTTATGCTTTTTATCTTATAATGGAATTCTCACATCAACATTAGAGAACATGTGTGATCTTTTCAACATTTCAAAATTAAAGCAATTAATATTCAAAGAGGTTAATTAATTGCCCTTATCTCATTCAGGTTGGTAAATGCAGGAGTGAAAATTCAACTTAAGTGTATCGGAATTTAGAATTAATAAAATGAAGATAACATTGTATAAAAATGTGGAGAAAGAACAACAAGGGCTACAATGAAAGTTGGATGCAAAAAAAAAATCCCCATTTCTGTCCAAAGGAATTATATATTATTATTTTGTGCTCCATAAGTTTCTAAGAGTTTTAACATGACATGCTAAATACTAGATTATTTCTGGCAATTAATGCTGAAGTGTTTAAGAGAAATAAAACTTCACCATACTTTCAAGCCTCATGACAGCATTTATCCTGCGTATATATGAATTGGGCAATTTTCAATAATAAGCAAAAGAAGCATTGCCACAAGAAATATCATGGTTTTAGATTTTACCTAGCTGTTCACAGTGATTCAACTTTAAGAGCAAAGTATGAAAAGAAAGAAAAAAAAAACAAAATAAAACAAAACGAAAAAGTTAGGGTCATCTAGGAGTTCCAGCCTTGCCTGCTTTATCACTTAACAAAATCAAATATACTAACTCTATACTTAGAGAAAATGCAGTCAAAATATATCAGGTCAAAATATGCAATTTAGGAAAATTCAGTTGACAAATTAAAAAATACCAGTTCCTTATGTAACAGGTAGTTTTTAAAAATGAGATGTTCTAAAATGCTGAATTTTAACAAATTAAGCACAATTGAATAAATTTTTGCAAATACAATAATGATAGCACTTATTTGTAGCTCGTGATTTAGCACTGAGTTCTTGCCGCTCACATGATAAACTGCCTAGATGCCGTGAGAGCACATTTCAATAACTGTAAATGGTTCTCAGGAAGAACAGAAGGAACATTAAAAAATTTGGAAGCTTGAATTCAGAAAAAGAGTGTCCATATATTTGCAAATGCATTTGATTGTTCCTTCCTAACTTAAATGCACAATCTTAAATTTGAATTTATTCTGCAATCTACCCATGTCCTGTATTTGTAAAAATGATTCCTAAGTCTAGTATATTCCAGTTTCTTGTCTAAATCTTCTTGTGAAATGAAATCTTTTTTTTTTTACCCAATCTATTTTAGTCTTTATTTATTTATTTTTTTGGAATGAAAAAAGAGAAGGAATAATACATTTAACCTTAACCATCGTATTTCACAAGAATACCATAAAGACAAATTAAACAATGGAACATCTAGCAGAAAACCATCCTGTCTGTCATTATTTCCAAGAGCAACACTTACAATGTTTATTTTTGTAGCATATCAGACACTCACAGTAATGTCCCTTGGTGCAAATCCCCTTCTCCCCTTGGGTTATGTTCTGTGTGTGTCTCCTTGTATTGGCCATGGTCAGCACTGACTCTCCCACACCCAGCACTATAATTTTCCCACATATTTCTCACTGGGTGGGATCTACCTCTAGTTCTGCACTTGGCTAACCATAAAGAGACATTGGTGGCTAATCAATGCTTCAGGATGCCAGTGGAGGCTGCTTCTTTGCTCTTGTGTTTGGTGTAGTCAGCAAGTTGTGTGAGAAACACAGATGAAACATTTGAGTCACTCCCCAATGTCAGAAGGTATTGAATGACAATACATCCACAAAGTCTGGTGGTTTCTTAGGCAGTCATTGAGCAGACATTCCTGTTCTTCTCAACAGTACTGGGGGAGGCGTTCGAAGCTTCTTTTATTCAAAGCTTTCAAACTGCACATCACACATTACGTGGTGGATTTATATATGTCTATATGTAGGTTAAGAATGACTTAGGGTCATTCTTAATAAAAAAGTTAATGAAGAAAGGAGTTTCCAAAAGATCCAAGAAGCCAAGGCTGAGAAATGGATAGAAGTGTAAAGTAGTTTCCCCGGGAGTGAAATAATTCACCAGCCAAGTTGCAGGAAACATGGAGAAGCTACTGCTGTCCTAGGTGGTAGAATCCGACATAGGGTCAGCATTCAGCTGGTAGAGTGAGGTGACGTAAAAGACGCTTTTCAAAATACTCCGTGTGACTATCCAAGAAAAAATATTGTCCTGGGAAAAATTAGACAAGCAAAGATGACGGTTGGATACAGTTGCAGTAGTGTGGAGGATATAGTGAAGAAACAGCAGGTCAAAGGGTTGCTTATGGCTCGCTTCATGCTAGTAAAAGGATGACAGGGTTTAGATAGCAGGAGGTAGACCAATAGGGGATTAGAATTTACTGCTATTCAGTTATTCCAATATTTGCAAGAATTTTCTTTAATTGGGTCATGGATTTATACTACGTGGAGCTCTGTTAAGAGAGTTGATGGTAGGCGGGTGTGCTACCTAAGTTAATGTTTATATTTAATATATGGATTCTAGGTTATTGCAGGGCTAAACATAGTATATGTGTGCATTTGCAAAACACAGCATTAATTCATAATTTCAAGTTTTCCAAAATAAATCTCTAAAGTAAAGAGAGGCAAGAAAACGTCACAATGTTTAGTCACACTGGAGGCCCGCTGGCAGATATTTAATAATCACAACATTGTTTGATACAGTGCACAACATATTTTGTACTGAATATGCTATAATTATCATTTTCTTGGGCACATTTATAAACGTTTATTATATAACAAACATAATTTAAAACACATTATCTTCTCTGTCCTAGTCAATTCTTAAAACATCCCAACACATTCTTCTCATCATCGTGAGTTTGTACAGAAAGATGAGAAAGTTTTAAGGCTGCCAATTAAGGTGATGAGGCACTGTCTCAGTTTTGATAGGAGTTGTAGTCTATTAACTCCCTCATCAGCTTCTCAGGGGAACAGCTAGCTTCCAGATTCTCTATTGCGAAGAGAAATGTATTTTTATTAAGTAAATTGAATGACGATGCATCTGTTCCTGTTTTACCACCCTGTTTAAGAGAGAAGTAATGAATACAATGCCCCCCATTAGCCCAACATGATGGATGCTTCTTAGTCCATTTATCTGTTTTGACTATTTTTGTTAAGCTCCCAGGGATATCAAAAATCCCCAAATCAAGACAGCTCCAGTGGTTGGGAAAAGCTGATTAGCCAGCAATAAGGATCTGTCTCATTTGCTCTTCCACTCTTTTCAAGTGTTTGACCTTTTATAAAATATGTATATATTTTAAATCTCATTTAAGGCTCATCAGTTTTACAAAAGAAAGAGATTGCTACCTGTTCCCTGACTGTCAAACACAATATCACACATTAATAATTACATTAGATTATGTATTTTTATTAAGTAGCTACACATGGGTGTGATTGTATGTGCATGCATTTGTGTGTGTGTGTGTGTGTGTGTGTGTGTGTGCATGTCAGAGGACAACTTGTGGGATAAGTTCTCTCCTTCCACCATGTGGGTCCTGGTACTTGAACTCTAGACATCAGACCTGGCAGCCAATACCTTTCACTATTAATCCATTTTCCTTGTTCAAAGTTATATATCTTGAAGTAATCCTCATATAATATAAAATTGATACTTTGGAAATGAAGAATTTAGTGACATACAAAGGTTTGGCAATGTTGTGCAGTCAACACCACCTTCGGACTCCCAAATCCTGCCATTTAGAAAAAGAATTTCATGTTCATTAAGAAGTACCCCCTTGATGCAGAGGAGAAGCAAGGTCCTATCTCAACTTGATGTGTCCTGCATTGATCAAGCCCATGGGAGGCCTGCCCCTTTCTGACTAGAGATGGAGGAGTAGATTTAGAAGGGGTATATGTGCCATGGGAGGGAGTAGAGGAGGGAGAGGAAACTGTGGTTGGTTAATTAAACAAAATAAAACCAACAACAACATCACACACACAAAGAAGATTTTCTCCATTTTTCCATTTCATAAGTTTTGGAACTACCAGTCTGCTTCCAATTTCTAGCTTATCAGATTTTTTAAAGTCCACATATTTTTATTAAATACAAATAATAGGAAGCACAGACATGTAAAAAACACTATTCCAGATAAAATCTTATACACAATACATATTTTTATTCCTTGGAATGATCTTAGGAAAAGGTAGAAGCAGAGAGCTTCAATAACTTGTACACAAGAACATATGCGCTACAATTCAGGGGTAGATTTATCTCATTTAGCCCATCTCATTGTCAGTAGAGAATCTTCTACCAGCAAAACAGACATAAGCAGAACTGTAATTTTCTTCAAAACTTGTGTGCTTTTGCAAGTTGATTAATGCTAGAACATGACATATCCACAGAACAATGAAACAATAAATGTCAATTGCATACATATGCAAACTGGTTCCTTGACATTAGAGAGAAATGGAGTCAGCTAGGAATGATTAAAGAGGGACAGAATGCAGGAAAGCCGATACCCCACCCAGTGTAAAGTTCAAAATAAAATACTATTTTGTGATTTTTTTTTTGCAGCCAAGATACTCATTCTGAATTTTTGCTGCATAAAAATGAAGGAAAAAAATGTGTTTCAACTTAAATACATTTTGCCTTAAGGAGTTTCAGACAGTTTGAACTTGAAATGCAGCCCGTGAATGAATATTTAATTTTACTTTTCTTATAAGTGAAGTTGAATCACTTTTGCAAGTCTGAGGGTGACAGTTTCAAATTTCAGCTCAGGCAGGCAATCAACAGAGAATAGTATTACAGTAGGGGGAAAAGTTGGTGATTCAGTAATGACATTTTAATGTTACAGAACAGAGTATTGGTATAGAGATTTGCAATCCCTTGTGATAGCTTTCTGTTGACTTAACAATCAATACCATCATAACAATAAAACTATGCAAGTCTCTAGCTATAGGCAATGCCTAAGAATGAGGACGTGTCCATCATTTGTTACAGCCTTCCAGGTTTTCCCACACAACAAAGTGTTTTCAGTGCATTTAATATGGCATTAGAAAGCAAGGCATAGACATTTAAAGATATTGAAAAAACTATTTCTTCCTCTTGGCTCTTATTTATTAAAGCAAAGATGGTTTTACTGAACATGTTTTAATGTTAGATTCTATGACTATTTTGCATTTTTATTTTAAAGTCGAATAACTTCAAAAGCCACACAGGGAATCTTACCATCATTAAGCATTTATTAAGTCTTTTCATTGTGTGGCGCCATCATGTTAGAGTCAGAATTTAAGCAGGCATGGTCTCTGTCCATTAAAACAGCTTGGTCTATAACCTGATCAGTGACCACAAATTGGACCCTGCATTGTCTTTACTTACTGAGTTACAGCGTAATGACTATAAAGGTCTGATCTTTGTTGTTAATGATGTTTATGAATTGATCTTCCTCATGCTCTATCAGCAGTTTCTCATTTCTAGCAGGCTTTGCTTTTTGCAGGGAACCTGAAATGAACTGTTTTTGTGTACATCTTACAAGGTAGGAGGAAAGACTGAAAAATAGAAGTAATCTTCAGCTTTCCAGAGATAAAGGAGTATGATCATTAAAGATTTTTCTAGGATTGTTTTGTATCATAATTTAATGTTCAATACAAACAAACTTACAGATTAACCAAAGACAATGTGAAAATTGAAATCCCTGATCCTTTGAAAATAACCTCGAGCCATAATTTGTTCATTTTACAAAGGTTTACAGTAGATATCTACTTGCTAAGGTTATGGAACACAATGAAGCATGGTGTCTACCCTCAAGGAATGCATAATATAAAAAGAAAATAGTAAAAAGTTACAAAAGCTTACTATAAGATCACTGCAAAGCAAGAGACTCTACATATGTCCAAGGGCTATATGAAATTGCAGATTACTCTGCTGCTCTAGGCAGTCTGTCATGATAAAGAAAAACAGAAATAGGATTTGAAATGTGAGTAGGATTTTGTCAGGCTAAGAAAGGTTGAAGGGGTGGACTAGAGCGTTAGGACAGTGTTAGCAACTGTGTATCTATCTCCAAACATAGACTGCATTGCAATTACACATGATAAAATACGGTAATCTTGCAGGATTTATAATTCAAATCATAAATCCAGAAAAGAATTTTAAGATTTCTTGCTTGTTCTAATAAGGTGTTTCGATTTAGGCAGCTATTGAAAACCAGCCTTAGAAAGAAAATATTTGAGATTATAGATATTCATGCAGTGTTTTGCCTCAGAATTCTCCTGACTTAGATGCTATGTTAATATCTTCTGATTTAAATTTTAGAAGATAATTTTTGCCCTCTATTTTTTCCATATATATATATATATAATTTCCATCACTTTTCTTAAATATTCAGTATGCTATGTAATAACTCATGACAGTACAGGTGAGTTTACATATGTTGATATTCTCTGCCCAAAAACTTCTGTGTATGTAAGGTGCCACTAATATACAGTTACTGCTACTGCTACATAATGTACCAATTAGAACCTTATAGACTCAAGACCAAAACCATTTTCTGTAGGTGGAGTTTTTTGTTAGGACCACTGGCCAGCTCCATCTCACTAGACATCACCCAAATAACCACACAAAGACTTATTATTAATTATAAATGCTTGGTCAAGAACTTAGGCATATTACTAACTAGCTCTTACTTGTCAAATTAACCCATATTGATTATCTATACTCTACCACGTTGCAGTATCTTTTTGTAGCATGGTATGTTTCCCTTGTTTCTCTCTGTGTCTGGTTCATGATGCTATGAACCTCGTTCTCTTTTTGTCTAAAACTCCTATCTAACTATTCCCTGCCTAACTATTGGCCAGTCAGCTCTTTATTAACCAATGTACAAAAAGACTGTTCCACATGATTACCCCATTTTTATCTAATTAAAAAGGTTTTAGCTCTAATATAGTAAAATTATATACAACAATAACAGATATCAAGTAAGAATCACAGTTAAAATTTCCAGTCCACTTGCATTGGACTGGTAAATTTAGAGAAGATACTCTATTATTTATCTTATCTTTGTGGGTCTAAAGTTTTATGTCTAGTTTACCTTTTATTATTCTATGACTATAGATAAGCTTTCTTCTTTCTTTATCAAACACACACACACACACACACACACACACACACACACACACTATAACTGTTTAGAGATTTCCTCCATATGGATCTGTCTTTACTGGTCACATAAAATGAATCTTAAACTGCTATGTGAACTGCCCGTGTGACTCATCTTAGTGCATGGTGATAGTGCATGGAGACTGGTGGCTGGATCCATCCCTCAGGCAACTGTGAGAAGTGTCTCAGTACCACAGCTGGCAGAGACTGTGAAATCAGGAAGCCAAGTTTGGCTCCATTTTTGTTTATTTGAAATATTTTCTTAAGCATTTTTCAGTTTTATATGATTATATGTTGTCTGATGATTGCTGTCATTTTTAGGTAAACGTTTTGTCTGGACTACCAGCCTGCTCCTTCTAGCCATTCATTACACAAATAACCTCACAGAGACTACCTTTTGATTATAAATGCTTAGTCCATAGCTTAGGCTTGTTAGTAGCTAGCTCTTACATTTTAAATTAACCCATGTCTTATCTACACTCTACCACATGGTGGTGATTTTTTAAAGCATAATATACTTATCTTGTTTCTCTTTGCATCTGGCTCATTACCCCATGACCCTTCATTTTTTTTCTGTGCTTTTTGTCCTCAAGATTTGCCTAACTTTTCCCTGCTTAACTATTGACCAATCAGCTCTTTATTGATCATTTTGAGTAATATATATTCATAGCGCACAGAAAGTTTGGTTCACAGCAGTTTTCATTTTCTGGACAGACTAAAGGTTCTCTTGAGTTTACTCTTAGCATTTACTTAGAAATGTTGATTATCTTTACTTCACATAAATAAGCAATACAAACTCAAGATTCAGAGAGGTAAATCCCAGTCTTTGAAGAGAGAAGATGAGAAGCTTTAATCATAAGTAAAAAAAATAAGATTATTGAACATATCAAAAGGTATTTGAAAGAAAGAAAGCTACTCAAGGAACAGGAATATTTATCTTTTCTTAAAAGACAAAATCAGGTATTAATTGTATGAATTTGTTTGAATAGGTAGAATAGATTGTATGAATTCTGTTTCAATAGTTAGAATAGTGTCTACATTTCAGCAGAAGAAATAGTGCTTCAGAGCTTCTGAAGAATAGTAACCTGGGGGCCAGTTGGTGTGGAATGAGCATGGTTGTATAGTTATAATCAAAGCTCTTAATTATATGTGATAATAGACCCATATCTATCACCATGCACAGAGCTCAAGTCCAAATAGATCAAAGACCTCAACATAAAGAATTTAAAACTTTAAACTTTTATTTTGAGAGTACTCATTATCTGTCTCTACAGTTGAATTAGGAAGTTTATTTTCTTTTGTGTTTTTGGTGGGTCTGTTATGTATAATTTTAAAGATTATGCTCAGAGTCTCATTTGTTGGGGACGTGATCTATCACTGATCTGAACTTCCTACCACAACATAAAAGGTTTTTGTGACTTACTAATCTAAAAGAAGCTTATGGAAGTATTTACATTATGAGCAATGAATAGATATTTTTGTTGAAATGGGAGCGACAGGGCTGCGTCCCCGGCACCTGGCCGCCCGCATGGCTAGTTTATACCCAGAAATAATTACACGGAAACCGTATTCTTTCAAACACTGCCTGGCCCGGCTAGGTCCAGTTTCTTATTGGCTAGCTCTTACATATTGTTCTAACCCATTTCTAATATTCTGTGTAGCCCATGAGTTGGCTTACCAGAGAGGATCTTAACCTGCGTCTGTCTGGAGCGGGAGAATCATGGCGACTCTTCCTCTAACCTTCTTTCTCCCAGAATTCTCTTCTGTATACTCCGCCTACCTAATTTTCTATCCAATAAAATGGGCCAAGGCAGTTTCTTTATTAGTAAGAAATCATTCCCACATCATATTTTAAATCTCAGTAAAAGACAGTACAAGACAGCACTAACAAAGCCCAAGTGTATCTTCACTTTCTAAGATATCTTCATTTTCTAAGATTTCTAATTTATATATGACATAAAAAGTTAACACTGTCACAAGAGTTCTTTTTTCAGGTGAGAAAATTGGGAAAACATAGTGAATATTATATCACATTTAAAATTTTATAGGACATATAATGAGCATGTATATATAAAGATAAATTAGTAGGTTCTATGTAACTTTACATAGACAATTTATATATTTGTTAAAATGACTGCTTATTAAAAATTACTTTGCAAAAAATTTTTATTGTATAATATTTCACCAAATTTTGTTGTTCATGGACTCTCATTTAGTTATCCAGATTTTCTGAATACACATGTGATTCTGTATTACCTGCCGTTACAATACAGGAGAAACTTGTTTCAATGATTTGGTAACTATGAACATTTATCTCATGATATTAATTTCTTGAAGTGTTTTTTATATAGTCTATGGGTTATGAGAAAAATAAACCATACTCAAGTCATGTTTGATGAAATATAATATATATTTTTAGTTAAAATAATTGACTATAAAAGATAGGTCTTAATCTTTATAGTCATATGATTTTATACAACAGCCCATATGATATAAGCATGGGAACAAGGTCGATAAGTTAAAATTTTCTTGTAATAATTACAGAAACCTAAAATCAATACAAGGTTAATGCCAAATTCAAAGTGTAAATTAATGTGCAATGAAGAGGTATTAGAATAATAAAGATTGCATGTACCTAATTCCTTACTTGGTTACAGATTTTAAAATATATGTTTAAAGAAATTTAGTCACATTGCATAATGGCAATCCTCCAAGAGCCAATTTTGAGTAGCAGCCACTAGAATGAGTAACACGAGAGCAATGAGGTAACATTGCAAAGATGCACAAGTTTGCAGTCACACCACTCTGTGACACCTGACACACCAAGCCAAGGAAGCAAGAAAACCCAAAACTTCTTTGATTCTTTTTAAAGTTTTTGACAATCTATACCATTTTTGCTGTCAGATTACTTTGTTTTGTCAGAAGTGGTACCACTGCTTGCTAAGACAGTCATTCTTTCCAGGTGACTTGATGCCACAGAATAAATAAAGAAAATATCCTGCTTACATAGTTATTCAGAATGAATTGCCTGCAGAAGGGGGATTCAATGTATTTATTATTTGATCAGTATGCCTATTTAGTTCTTTTGGACACATAATTTTACTGTTAGGTCTGCTAGATATTTTAATTTATTAAAGTGGATGGATAACTTGCTCTAGTGATATCTGAATCACTGGAGAGAAAAAAAAATTATACTACTATGTAAATTTTGCTTAAGTCTATCACCTGCAATCATGATGGAGCCATTTAGAAAAGGATGACATCGTTCATTGCTGCTGTAAGAACATGGACTAGGAGACAAAATATAAAGTTCATAATAGAGAGAAAAAAATAGCTCAAAATCACTCTGTACTTTTCCCTAATGGCATTTAATGAATTCCTTATGACACAAGAGAATATTTGACATTTGAGAGTCAGCAAAAGGTCTAACGATGATTCACAGACTGATGAAACAGAATTTAAGATGGATTTATCCCTGATGAAGACATGGTGTAAAATATTAGTACTCATGAATCTCTCAGTTATGGAGGAGATGCCTCATAGGAAAGCAGAGGAAAATTTGATAAATAAATGACATAGATAATTTTTCAGAATGCCCATCAATTTTAAGTGGAATAGCCATTAAAATGTGCCTTCAATTAAAAAAATAAAAATACAATTTGTTTCACTTTCACTATTTAAATTTGGCTCTCATACTACTGGATTTCTTCTGAGGCTTTGTTTTAAATATAGAAGTCCATCCCAATCCTTCCCCTTTAGAAAAGATACCACATATCAGTTAATTCAGTTGATAGAAACAGTGATATCTAAGAAAGTTTTTAGAAGCCTATATTATTGTACTCTAGATGTTATCTTTAGTGAACAGTTCTTCAGATTTTTAATACAATCTGCGTAGGCAAACTGTGGACACAGAGGAAACTTTTTTGCCCACATGTAGTTGGATGATACTAAAATAATAATAAAAATTGAAATGTTATACATATAAAGTGAAAGAATAGAAAATATTTAAGAAAAATCTAGATTCCAAATATTTTAGCTCATCTCATGTTTCAAATGACACAGTGTAAAGTCATCTGAGAACGGTCTTAGTTGACAAATTGTCTAGATTAGATTGGACCATGGAGCTTGTTTTGACTGTTAATTGATAGAGGAGATCCCATCATTATATGAGCAACACTGTCCACTGGGCACGTAATTCTGTGCTATATAAGACATGTAGCTAAGCATTAGCTGGGAATTGTGCCAGCAAAGAACATTTCTCCATGAATTCTGCTTCAACATCCTGTTCTTATTTCTGTCCTACCTTGCCTCCATGAGAGACTGGAACCTCTAATCTGTAATAAGGTCTTTCCCTCCAGAGTTGCTTTCAGTCAGAATGTTTGTCATAACAAAAGACATTAGTATTTACTATATGTGAACTAAGTTTTAAAAACTAATAATAGGATGCTTAATAATGTCAATTTTTTATTAGATTTTGACAATGCTGATAAAAAATACCAGCCTTGGCTATATGAGCTGACTCAATATCCACAATAAACGAACAAACAATAAATCAGCATTTTAAAGCTCTTTCTAGAAGCAAGCTACCCTGCAAAATATAATACTGTAAGCATATCCCATTAAAATGCTATTATAAAAGCAATTATTTGTATCTTATTTATTTAAAAAAAAACATAAAGAAAAAGAAGTCTCCTTAAGTTTGTTGTTCTTTTTTAAAAAATGCTGCAAGATCCCCCCGGCAGTAGGCAGCAGAAATGCTGTAGGTTCCAAATGGTGGCGGCAGGCCATGTGGCAGCAGGCAGTGGGCCCCAGGCGGCAGAGACGGCTGCTGGTCCCTGAGCAGTGGCTGGTTCCAGGCAGGGAGACACATGGCGGGCGGGCAGAAGACAGAAACATGGATAGACACGACATGCAGGGTGAGGTTGAATGTTTATTTAGGGGGTTATGGAGGAGGAAGGGTGAAGGGGGGAAAGAGAGAGAACGAGAGAGAGAGAGCGAGAGACAGAGAGAGAGAGAGAGAGAGAAGAAAGAGACAGAGAAGAGGGAAGCAGAGAAGGGGGGAGAGAGGCAGAAGCGAAGCTGCCTCTCCCAGAGGAAGATGGAAAAGAGAGAGTGAGCTCAGGCCGGAAGCTGAAGATCAGCCTGCCTCAGCAGATGGGGGAGGGAGTGGGCGTGGCTTGTCTCTTAAAGGGACCAATACCATAACAAAGTTCCTTTGATTTCCTCAATTTTCTTCTTTGTGACTCTACAGTACTTCATTGTATTCAGAAAATGCCTGTTTCAGTACATTCACCCCAGAACACATACACCAGTTAAATCCACATGTTCGCTATTATGACTTTTACTGCAACAAAAAGTGTGTATAAATCCCTTTGACTTGTTTTTCTTTGTTCTTTGTATAGAAACCTTGTAGTGGCATTGCAAGCTCACATGTTATATATCACTGTGAAATGTCCAGAAACTAAAATTAGAAATGACAGTAGTTTTAATAATATCATTAATCTTTTACGTTAAAAAATTAGCAATTTATCAATCCTATGCACACTAATAGAATGAAGGCAGTGCTTATGAGTCAAAGTTCTTTTATTAAAATAGTTATCTATTTATTTTTTGCAGATAGGTGTTTTTCTTGTAGGTGTGCCCATATGCCACATTTTGTCGTGTGCCAAGACAGTGTAGGGAAGGGGTAACAATATTCAGGTGGTTGTGAGATGCTATGTGATCCTGGAATTCAAACATGAGTCCTAGGAATGAGCAGTTTTCTTTACTGCAGAGCCAAACTTTTAGCCCAAATCCACAGCTCTTATTTTTCACTCTATTATGCACATTAATAACACTTTCCATGCTGCCATAGCACTCAGTAAATCTCAGGAGAAATTATTATCAATTTTCCACCCAGTCCCACAGGCTATGTGATTAACAAATTTCTTCTGAAGTTTTGTATGCATATACCTTCAACAATGCTTCAAATAGCAACATCAGCACCAGTTTGAATAGCAGATTTTCTAAGTAGCTCAAGGGTACTCAGTTCACAAGACAAGTTAAATAAAAACAGAATGCTCTCTTTCTTCATTCTTGACACACTGATTATTTAACATTATATAAAGCTAATGAATATGTATTGTATTTGTTGAACATTATAGTATATCTATATATAATGTTCAATATATAATGCTATAAATATATTATAGAAGAATAATGGTGATAAAAACAATGCAAATACATCAACTTTATAAATTTATATATTTGTAATATATGTGTGTGATTTAAGATATATATTGAATATTTCATGTGTAGGCTATTTTTCAATTAAGAATAAGATTTGAGTTGAGGAGTAGGTAAACAAGGGAAAGACTAAGTAGAAGTAAATCACTCCAGCATACTATTTCTTGGGTCTTAAATAAAATTACCCTTTGGGACTTATATTTGTAGCGATGTCATTATAAAAGACACTAAGTAAAAGAAGTAGTAAAAATTTGAATGGTCTAAAATTTCTTGTTATTCCCCAAATCTATAGGCTTGTATTTTGTCTCTCTCCTTTGTATTTGCTTTTAGGTATTTGGGTCTGACATATCCTTCAGGAAAAAAGCAAACAACAATGAAAAGAAAAATGTTCCTTCAACACATAATTCCATTTGTTGTTCTTTAAGTGAACTCTTGCCATGTGACATTTGAGAATGGTATCCTTGATGCCTAAATCTCAAAATTGCTCTGTTCTCATATTTTGATTTTGTTGATTGAAAGCAACTTTTGGGAACTTAAGAGTCAACCTAGGGCTGAAGGAGGTAGTTTTTTTCCAAAGTGAACTGACAGCTCTTTCTTTGATGTTTGGGCTGTTATATTTGTTTACCTCAAATGAAATGAAGCACCAACATTTAGCTTTATTTCTTTTCTGTGTATCATGGTTGAAATACCCATTTAATACTGTGGAGATGCATCTTTGGATGAATTATGGCATGAACTATGTGAAAATTAATAAAAAGTATCATAGGAAGCCACATTCTTTAGTTATATTGTAAAATGTTGACACATTTTGTGGGGATTAGGGCTGGGGATATGACTCTGTTAGATTAGTCTTCTTGTAAGCAGAGATCAGAATCCAGTGCCTTTATAAAAATTTAGGCACATAATCTATAATACTATGACAGGAAATGGGAAGAGAGTAGGATCTTGCTAGCCAAGCAACCTAACTCTCTTTCAAGAGTAAATCATAAAGACATTAGGGAAGCCAATCATCCACCTCTACTTTAAACATATACATGTGCACACACACACACACACACACACACACACATATTTTGGAGGGGGGACATAGTCATACTTATTAGAGTAATACTTCAACTAGGTATTACCACTCTGTGCCTTTCTTAGTTTTTGTAAACTCATGGGAAAAAAAAAAAGTTGTGGCTTAATAAGGAACATCTGCTTCTCAGGTAGCAGGCCTGGGCTGTTTACCATCTTACCACTAAGGCTGCTTACTTCCTCTCATTTCTTTTGTTGACATATTTTTCACTACCACTATGTGAATATTAATATATAATTGCAAACACATAGTTCAAATTGGCATTAGTTTGGGAATGAAGACCACCATAATGGCTAAGTAAAAATTTTAATCTATTGACTGCTTGAATTTCGGGCAAGTAAGTCATTTTGTGGAAATCATATCCAATAAGGTGAATTAAGTAGTATTTTGTATGATGTGAAACAAAGTACACAGAATAAGGCTGATTTATGTAGACTACTATTGTCAGACTTTCCTTGGTTCTATTTCATTAATTGACAATAAGCAATAAACAGTCTATTGCACACTTGTAATTTTTTTAAACATAGGCCAATTTGTAGTTGTCATGTGTCCAGCAGAGGAAAAATTAAAAGATAATGTGTGATTTATATAACAGTATGAAAGTGACAAGTATTATCAGCCAGCAATTCGCTGGATATAAGCGACTTCAAAGAAAATTCCCCGTAAATAATCTCATACAGCCTTGGGAATTTGAAAACATCTCTTTTGGCTTGCATTTGGTCTTGCTACTAATTGTACTATTAAGAACTTAATTGCTTGTGATATGAGGCCATGTTCACTATTAAATACAGGACAAATAGTTAATTGTTGGTACAAGGATGTAATTGTAGCTCACTGAGGAATCATTGACATTATGCTCCAAGCGTCTGGCTTCATAACTAATGTACATAATCCTGAACATTCACAAGAAAGATATTCACGCTAGGTAACTGATAGAAAGAATAGTCATTTGTCCTCCATTACTGTTTTTAAGTGCATAGCCCCGAGAAGCTTACAAATGAATACCATGCTTGAGGTAACTACTTGTACTGGAGACCTGGTGCATGAAATAGAAAGTGAAAATAAATACAGTACCACGAAAATCATTTCGCATAATAGTTAACTAAAAGAATTGTTCTTGGGCCTCTGAGGAAATAGAAAAGAAAAAGAGAGCAAACATGAGGAAATAAGAGTATTTTACAGAGAATGCACAAAATGTGAAATAGTTTGAATGAAGCAATCTTAGTTCTAGGTATTACTTGTGATGTTTCCAAACATAATCTCATTTGAAGGCCAATGTTTTGTATATATAATCATCGTAAGTAACTATTTCAACAACAACTTTAGTTTGGGGCATAAAAAAACTGCATTTCAAATTGGCATTTTAGTGTTGTCAACAAAGGAATAAGTACACGTAACATTCTATGGGATATGTACAATTTTAAACCATTTGAAAAAATAAACCATGTAATTTCTTCAATGGACCCATGAAGTTGAGCATCATCCGTGTTTTATAGAAGTAAGTTGAGTCACTCAGCAGGTGAGTAACTTCCCCTTAGGACATTCACCATGTGTCAGGAACAGATTTGAAGTTCATCAATTTTGTTTTGCAGCTTCCCCTGCTCATGACAAGCAAAAAAAAATAATAAATAAAAATAAAAATCTGTTGTGGCACCAATAGAAAGAAAGTACCATGTATAAAACAGGGCTTGCTGGTAAGAAATAGAGTAGAGCCCTTGATGGGGAAAGGTGACCATAATGTTCTCTACCCAGCCACACATTATACTGCTCTACCTTTTCAGAATGAAGTATGTCAAGAGGAAAGTTTTTGTGATATGGGATGTCCTTCTGTATGCTGTGGCTATGCGTTGATTTTATTGATTGATGAATAAAGCTATTTGGCCAATGGCCAGGCAGAATAAAGCATCCAACTACATTTCTCACGGATCATCAAGGAGTTAGGGTCTTTTCAGATATCACTGATGAATTTTTGTTTATAATTTTTTATTGAAAAAAAAGTTTTCCGCCTCCTCCCCGCCTCCCATTTCCCTCCCCGTCTCCCTTTTACCCCCTCCCCCCACTCCTCTCCCCCTCCCTCTCCAGTCTGAAGGGCAGTCAGGGTTCCCTGCCCTGTGGAAAGTCCAAAGTCCTCCCCGCTCCATCCTGGTCTAGGAAGGTGAACATCCAAACTGGCTAGGCTCCCACAAAGCCAGAAAATGAAGTAGGATCAAAACCCAGTGACATTGTCCTTGGCTTCTCAGCAGCCCTCATTGTCCGCCATATTCAGAGAGTCCGGTTTTATCCCCTGCTTTTTCAGTCGCAGTCCAGCTGGCCTTGGTGAGCTCCCAATAGATCAGCCCCACTGTCTCCGTGGGTGGGTGGAGAGAAAAGTGAGAAGGGGAGGTTGGGGGGAACTTGGGAAACGGGATGTTTGGGATAAAGGAAGGTCGGATAGGGGAGCAGGGAAGCACACATCTTAATTAAGGGAGCCATCTTAGGGTTGACAAGAGATTTGGTGCTCCCAGGTGCCCAGGGCGATGTCCCCAGTTAGTTCCTGGGGCAGCTGAGGACAGAGAACCTGAAATGACCCTATCCTATAGCCATACTGATGAATATCTTGCATATCACCATAGAACCTTCATCTGGAGATGGATGGAGATAGAGACAGAGACCCACACTGGAGCACCGGACTGAGCTCCCAATGTCCCAAGGAGGAGCAGAAGGAGGGAAAATATGAGCAAAGAAGTCAGCACTGATGAATTTTTTATTGTATTCAAAGGACATCCATCCAAAGTCGCCTGATCAAGACTCTGCCCTCCCAATTCCTATCTAGTCTGAAGGAAAAGAACCCCACTGAACACAGGGACAGAAGAAAGTACTTAGCAGGCCTCAGTGCTTTGTCATAGAGTATTGATGGCCACACAGTCAAGTATACTTTTGGCACCATGTTTCTCTAAGTTTCATTCACTGAAAGTCTTTTTGTCATATAGCTAGGATATTTTTGAAATGTCATTTCTGCAACACAAACTAGAACTGGAAATCAGTACACTATCATTAAAAACCTCACTATTTTTCTTTTACCAGCACGGTTTGTAACTTTAATTTACTTCCTAATTATGAGTACTATTATTCAAATGTGTAAAGAGAATGATGTAATGACTCAAAATATGCTCAAAATTTGATATCTACCAGATATTAAATTTTATTATATTTTTAAATCTTTATTTCTGCCCTTCCTTCTTTCTATACTCTCACCCTTAGTCTTATAGAAAATTTCCACAGATATCTTGAGCTTGTCCTTAAATGCTTTGACAGTGTTTCCTTATCCAGGTGATTCTCACACCTCTGGACTAAGAAGGCATTTGCACTCACACCTTTACTCACACACAGGCAATATATGCATGATTTAAAATGAAATAAACCTTTTTAAGAAAAAGAAATTCTACAATATGTAGTAAACATATGTAGTGATTAGCTAAAGTCTTATTAACCATACTTATGAAAATGACATAATAGGACGTATTTTATTATAGTCACCTTCTCTGATCCCCTTGGTCCTCATGTTATCACTGGTTTCTCTCCTCTTCCCAGTCACCCTTCTACTTTCATGTTGTTTAGTTTTACTGTTTTGTGTCTCAGTGAGCTGCCTACCAGAGAATGAATCGGGATATTTATAGGAGCATAGACTGTGGACACCTTACCAGTGGCTATGTCTCTGTAGATAATAGTCCTTTATATACAACCAAACATTGCCTGCATATAAATCCCAAAAAATGGACATGACCTCATCTGCTTCTCCCCACTTTAGAATGATATGTTAATGACCACATTCTATTCAAAGTTAGTGTGAATTCAAGAATCTAGGAAGTGTGTCTTTTTCACAAGATAGCATTCCACAGCTCATCTCCTACAGCTGGCTCTTACAACGTTTCAGCTCCCTTTTCGATGATGGTTCTTAATCCTTGCAGGTTTCAGTGTAGAAATATAGTGCTTTTGAGGACCAATGGGAGGATTCATTGGGTTAGGCACTTCTTGTGCCAGCCTGGTATCCTGAGTTCAATCTCTGAAATCAATGTTACCATGGAAGAAGTAAAACCCTATCAGAAATATGTCCTCTGGACTCCACATATGTCCCCTCCATGGATTCTACTCTGCATATTGACCATGAGCACATATGCTTTTGATTAACTACAATTCCCTCTAGAAATATCATAATTTATGCTGGTCTGTTTATTAATTATTTTCCAGTGATGAGTATTTGGAAGAAACCAGGTCAGTTCTTCTGTGAAATGTGGGGTGTCCTACAGTCTGGGCAGCCATTAAGAATTAAAATATTGCTTATTATACATTTCTTAATGTGAGTTTCTCTTAAAGGCTACAAACCTTATAATTTCTGACCAATGGTTACAGTTGTTGATAGACTTAGAAGGGTAGGAATGAAAACAGACACACAGAAGATAATTAGGTAGGTAAATAGTTAGATGGACAGATACATAGATGATGGGGAGATGGGAAATCGATTGGTGGATAGATGGATGACATAATGATCATAGAAAGACAAATAGTGTCAAGAGGTATATCAGCACACAGACAAGATTTGAATTTGCTTCCTCTGAAATTATGAACATTTTAATTTTGTGCAACTGATAGTAAATTACAGACAGCTATTTCAATCACCTAATGGTTTATTTACAAGGAAAAATAAAACCATCTCCATTCCATTCATATTCATTATTTGTTAAGTTTCGTAGTTTGTTGTCAATGTAAGTATTGTCTATTTCTAGCATGTCATGATGTTAAGGATTCTCTATATGCCCTATCTGCTCTTTCAGGTTAATTTATAAGTTCATGCCCTTCAGGTCTGGTGCTTATTTGTTTGTCAGCTCTGCCACCTTGAAAATAAGCAAATCTTTGCATAGAAAATCCATTGGGTAATTTGCTTTGCTGACCTTGTTCCTTAGTGAACTAGATCCCTTGGGAGGTAAGAATGTCCTCTTGAAGACAGAACGAATCATTCAATTTTTTTTCATTTATTATTATTAAATATCATTGATTAACATATAGTTCTATTAATTCATTTGTCTTAAAAATAAAACTGATACAAGATCTGGTATGTTCAGGGTAGTAGGTCTTGTAGATAAAATCTAAAGTAATATGTTTGTCACATTTAAATAAAATCTAACTGAGCTAGTCCTTTAAAATAAAAATTCAGTGGAGGAGATGGGAGGTGTGTGGGGCGGGGGGAGAGGACTGGGAGGAGTGAAGAGAGAAGAAACTGCTGTTGGGAGTATATGTATGAGGGAAGATAAATGAAAAAATAAATAATTTTCTTGAGGTTTATAAATAGATGTAAGAATACCTGTATCTTATTATCTTTTAAATATTTGTTTTATAGTAAATATACTCTATTAAGTGCATATATATATATGTGTGTGTGTGTGTATGTATACATGCACATATATGCATTAGTATTCTAGTCCCACCCAGTAGCAGTAGGGTCATTCAGAGGTAGTAAGAACAAATTCTCATACTATTTTGAATGAGACAGAATTTTCAGTTCATTAATAAAACATTGAGAAGAGCAGAGTACCAGGATCACCCTTAGCTTGGCATGCTCACCTTTTCTTTGTAACCATCTATCTAATTTGTTGTATTAATTTGTGTATATTTCATGTTTTCACCAGAGAAATTCGTTTAATTTGATCATGACCTTATTATTCAAAGCTTAAATGTGACACATGACCTTTTCTCCTCTGTGGTGTCAGAGAAGGTTGCATCTTAGTCTTGCAACCGATCAATGACTGTCATTCACAATGAGGCTTTCACCAGTTCTGAGTGGCACTTGGTGGTTATTTATAGCATGACCAGCAAAGCCATCTATCTTTCTTGACAGCTTGCTGTGTTACTCGCCCAGTGTCATGTTTCCTTCTAACACTGCTTGCAAAACGTCTACCTTTCTATTCACTACCATTTTATTTTGTATATTGCTAAACAAAAAAAAAAACACATAGATAATTACTGAAGATTTACTTAATAAGCTTACCCTATAACGATGAACATTTCTTCTTATCTTCAGTAACTCTGTAAACATACACTACCACATTCAAATTTGAAAAACAACAGCAAATGCATGCTGCTGTTGAAGACCCACGGATTCTTTGGAGTCCTTATTAAATTCTTATAGACTATGGCCATAAATGTATATGGGTACACATGATGAAAGCTAATATTGAACATAAAGAAAAAGTGATATCAAGCTAGATGACAGAGGATGAAGCATTGTACCCTACAATGTGATTTTGAAAGGAGATTCTTCTGCATAGCCTTTATTGATAATTCTCTTATTTTATTAACCTATATTATATCATATATGTACATTAGAGATTTTAAATTGTAGCCTGCAATACATGCACATATGGGTTAGGTCTTGGATACATTAGCATTTCATCATGACTGGTGTGTAGTAAAGGCTACATCAGTAAAGGCTGGGATCTGATGGTATATACTATTAGTATATAAAATCAGCTTAATTCACAAAAATTGATAGGCAGAGAACATGTGTAAGGAAAAAAATGGATGTGTTTAAGGGGGAGAACGGGTAATGATCAACAACCATACTGAAAGTGCAATCATAAAATAATTTCACATAATACTTTTAATAAAAGTAAAGAAGAAACTAATAATGTTTCATAAAGAATTGTATCCACACCGTATGCCATTTAAGTTAAAATCTCAAATGTTTGGAGCAACACAAATTTGACTTGACATATTTTTGTCATTATTAGGGGTGGGCACAAGGATGGGAGAGTTATCAGGGAGGAATATGGAATAGGTTTCATGGGGTGCATTGTATGAAAATTTCCAAATAATATATATCATGTTTGGAAAAAAGCCATAAAAATATGTCTTAATTGAATGTTGTATAGCTAGTGTGTGTGTGCATGTGTGTGTGTGTTTGTGTGTGTGTGTGTGTGTGTTCTGGGATTTTAAATCAGTTTGAATATATTTGCTCTCCCTCCAAAGAAGAAAATAATTTAAAAGAAATACAAATTATCAATGGCAAGCAAAACTCCCTGCAATACTGTACTTTATTTGGGATCCAGTAATCAAAGAAGGTACAGACCTATTTTCAAACAATAAAATTAAAAACTACAAGCAAATACCCCCAGTTTTGGGTCTCTGTGTATATTTTCTATAAAATGTAGTTTCTTGTGAAATTCACCAACTAAGCACATAAGCATAGATGTTACCTTTCTGTTAAGTTTTCTGCCTATCATCCATCCATCTATCTATCTATCTACCTATCTATCATCTATCTATCTATCTATCTATCTATCTATCTATCTATCTATCTATCTATCTTACTTTCTATTTGTCTATCTTAGATACACACACACACAAAACACACAAAGGTTTCTCATTTCTTTTGCCAAGTCTATTTGTTTCTAAGCAGAAATTATCTAAGCCTTCCATAAAAGTCAGGGTTTCATTAAATTTCCTTTAGTGTTTTCAGTCAAATGACTCTTACAAACTGTCTGAGAAGAAAACATCTGGAGTCAACAAACACAATCCATATATTTGAGATTCATTTAACTTTGTTTTCTTTAAACAGAACATGACAAAAAGGCAAATGAAATATCTTTTTTTTTGTAGTACTCAGTATTTAATGAGGTTTAATTTCAGGTTTAAATAGATGTTGAAAAGAAGCTAAGAAGAAACATATGAAATTAATACCACAAAGTGAGAAAATCTCTCTTTCCTATTAACTAAGGATAATTATCTAAAGGAGTTTGTAGGCTAACTTAGAGACAAGCTGCGGTTCTCTCCAGGCCAGCCTGAAGCATGAACCCACATGCCGGGCAAAAAAAATGTCACAGAAGGTTCTGACCAAAGAAATAATTTTATTCAGATTTCACTTTTACCTACAAGATAAAAGCTTAGTGAGGTCAGATCTTATTGCTTTCTTCATAGATTTCTTTCTGTGATGCTGCAAATGGGAGTATATCTGTGCATGTGTCTGTGAGTGAGTGTGCGTATGTGGGTAAAGCTTTTCTAAATTTTATCTATGTTGACTTATTTGTCAAGCTGTAGTAGAGTAACTTAGAGATTTATAGATTGATGAATACATTTAAGACGGTATTTACTCGTATAGAAGATCCAGATTTAACCCACAAACCTATGAACACCTCATGTTCGATAAAGGAGCTAAAAGTATACAATGGAAGAAAGAAAGCATCTTCAACAAATAGTGCTGGCACAACTGGATGTCAACCTGTAGAAGAATGAAAATAGACCCATATCTATCACCATGCACAAAACTCAAGTCCAAATGGATCAAAGACCTCAATATCAGTCTGAACACACTGAACCTGATAGAAGAGAAAGTGGGAAGTACCCTACAACAGATGGGCACAGGCGATCGCTTCCTATGTATAACCCCAGCAGCACAGACATTAAGGGCAACA
>NW_026067988.1:1561692-1585401 GCF_014885135.2 Alexandromys fortis
GGGAGGGAAATGGGAGGCGGGGAGGAGGCAGAATTTTTTTTTTCAATAAAAAATATTTTTAAAAAAGACGGTATTTACGACTGCCTCACCTGTTAAAATCCAATAAAACTCTGAAGTTGACCAAACATTCAAACTAATAACTAAATCACACATCAGAGAAGTAGATGTGACATATGCATAAACATTAAAAATATTCTGCTAAATCTCAGTACATCATCTCAAAGAACATTTTAGATTCTCAAAGCCTTGGTTAAGAAGATGTATGATATTCACTTGGTGTCAAATTAGAAGACAGATAGCTACACTGAGAATTTTACCTTATTTGGTCTTCCAGTAAGAAAGCGCTCAACACCCTGGCCTCCAGAGAAAGCATTCACAGGAGGAAAAGGAAAACTACTCTCTTGGGTTCATTGATAAAATACGAAGACTGAAAATCTCAGGAGCCTTAATGGCAGCAGACATTCTTTTGCAAAGAATGACATGCTAACTTGCGACCTTGCCTTTTCCATTAGAAACACACCCTCTCTTGAAAAGTACAGTGGGAGTATGCAAAAGGCAGAAAACCTCTGTTAGTTGCTGAGTCTTTGTGTTCAGACAGAGGAATCAGAAACCATTTGTATAACAGTTTGAAGATTTTATTTTTAGGCCTTTATAACAGGCACTGGCCATATTTTAACCTACCAAGAGTGTGTGTAACTGAGAACCAAGAGTGATTTGGTCATGAGATTCAACAAAATTATAGAAGAAACTGATCATAGAAATGTACATAAATTGCTTTATAGGATTTGAAATGGATTTACACATATATACACATATACACGTAATATGTGCATCATCATATTATTTAATTACACTGCTTCTAGAGATATGTATGTGCAATTAATTGCTAACATGTAAAGCACTCGCAGAAGCCTTCAGATCAGTTCCCCACACCTATGCTGGGCAGTCCACAATTGCCTGTAACTCTAGCTCAAGGAGCATTTAACATTTCTGGCCGGTGCAGACCTCTGCAGTCACAGGTCCATATGGAAATACAAACATGTAGAAATACATTCAATCACAAATAGAATAAACCTTATAAAAATATGATACAGGTCTTTGGATAGATCAAAAATGTTATCTCTGTGAGTGGACAGGTAACAATTCAGTAATAAAATGACTCAGTGCTGTATGGTATAAAAGATATTTCATCAGTTGTAGCCTAATGTGAAGGCTACTGAAGATAGCTCCAAGAAAAGTTATAACATTAAGTTATAAGACAAATTTAGTTCTAGGTTATTTTTCAATAGGAGGGTATTAAAGATTAAAACCTGCAAAATTAAAAGACAAAATCAGGATGTTAAAATATGATACCACTTATTAAATAATTAATTTACCACTTAAAAATAAGAATTTCGACTGCAATTAATGTGAACCTACTTGTGTTTGTGTGCACTCATAATTTAGTCTATGTATCTCATATTTAATATATTTTATATATTCTGGTATCATTGTATGTGGAAATTAATAGGACTGTGTTTGACTAGTTTATTTTCTTTAAATGAAAGAAATATATATCTGCAATATAATTTTGTAAATTCAATTCTAGAACTCAGTTTTATTTTCCTCAAGGTGGATTACTCACATTTTTATATTAGTAACTTTGACTAAATAATTGTCCTGTTCAAAGATTAAGCTATCATAAGCCTCACACTGAACTCTCCCATATATGCAGACATACATTTGTAGCTGTATGTCTATGAATACGTTCTATTGTGTTTCCATAAGTTTTCTTCAACCAATACTGTCTTAGATTTATTATGAGACTTTTATATAATTATCTGATATGCGATTACTTTCCTATGACTATTTCTAGAATATTTTTGAGAGTCTGTTTTCCATTTAGACATCTAAGTATCTATATCTGTGTCACACAATTATTCCTTGTGATTTGTCACTGTTTCAAAATCATCTTTTATGCATGCTTTGAAGTACCCCCTTTCTTTTGCTTTTCTACAGAATTCATTTTATCCTTGGTTATAGGATCTCTACCAATTAATTGATTCTCTGTGAAATTTACATCATGCATTCTGAACCCACTCATCTGCCTGCCCTCTGCCCTTGCAACCTCCCCCAAATATCAAAATTTAAAACTAAAACTGAACAACTAAAAGAGAAATTGCAACAAAAAAAATAAAATAAATTTGGCATGAAAGCTGTACTGTAGCTCAGTGAGCCACAGAGTATACACTTTAGATCATATACCTTTACTTGCAAGTGTTCATCTCAATGAGTCTGCTTTGAGGCCTCTGGTTTCTGCTCCACTCTCCAAACTGTGTCCTTCTTGGGACTCCTCTTGGATATCCTTTGGGGCTTCGTGTCATTGAGATACTGTATATTTGGATCCACAGAAATGGCCCCTTCACCTGCTCCAGCAGTTCATAGATTACATGGGAGCTGGGGTGGGCTATCTGGTAATGCTGGTTCTGTGCCTGGGGAGTACCTGGCTTGTTCATTCTACCAGCTTTCCCTCATGGTCCACTCAGGGGAGCTCTCCAGTTCTGCCTAGCATAGCTCACTTAATGTAGCAGACAGCAAGGAGTGGGGCCAGTTCTTCATGCACAGATCCGAGGGAACCTCACTGGCGCTCACTCCACCAGGGCCAGCTCTGTTGTTTTGCCCAGGTGAGGTGCAAAACTGCTCTCCAGATTACTGTACAAGGTGAGGGGCATGACCTTCTCTTCTCATCCCGCCCGCCATGGTCCTGTTGTGGGTGGCAATGAAGGGCAGCATATTTTACTTACCCTTGCCACCTTACGGCATGCCAGGGAGGGAACAGGGGCAGCAATAGGCTGAACTTTTAATTCGGAAATCCGGTTTATTAGCATCAGAATTCTCCTTAGAATTTCATGTGTCTTGAGAGATTAAATCTCTTTTTACGTAATTTTATGTCCCAAGGTTTCTCATGTATTTCCCTGTCTGGATATCTGTCTATGCATTAAGTTTCGTTGTCTTGATTCCCATTGCTTAAATTTGGGTCCTTTCAACTGAGAAATGGATGTCAGTGATGCTCAGTGTCAGCACTTGGGAGAAGTATAACTCATCCCTCAAATGACAACGGTTTTAAAGCCATCAGTTCACAGTTGTGAAACATGTTGGATACTGCGGCTCTACATCAACACAGCTATGATTCTGCTTCACAAATCCAACCTGTTTGACTCTGCCTTCATAAAGAAATCCCCACAGCATAGATACACACAGTCAAAATCTTCCTGGGATGGGAAGCCTTTGCTGTTCATACAGGGCTCCCTGATCTTGGTGAACTATTTATTCATCACAGAATGTCCTCTGATCCTTTTTTCCTTACAAATCACACTGAATAACTGCTCCGTTGAACTCAGAGGAGCACTATTTGGAGTTGGTGATAGAGGTAAATGGTGTTTTCTGGAATTCACTGAAACTTTGGGGGATATTGTGTTCAGACAGTAACTCGTCATTCACAGGAATAGATTTATTTTTATCTTTTACAAAAGAGGTCATAGCACTTCTTTTGCGTATGACCAAACAATTTATGAAATGGCCACTGACAATCCAGGTGTGGCAAAGACAGGAAATCATATTGTCACATCAGTTTGATAACAATGCAGCACTTCATTTCTTAGGCCTAATTAATGTATACAACAAATTGTGCACACAAAATAATGATGAAGAAATATACAACTCAATTATCATTCACTTGCCTCTCTGTTTAAGTGGAATTACTCCTTTCAGAATTTTTAATAAATATGAATTCAGACTTTACAGTTTGTTATGTGTACATGGGTAAAGACACAGAAAAACATTGTGGAAGAAATTTAATAATCTCGTTTTTTGCATCACAACATGCTATTTTATAAGTATTATAGTTTATTCTTGAAAGAATTTTCTTTACTGCCTAAGAACAGTTGAAAATTTTGAGAAATAATTCATCAACATTTAAAGATAAATTTCACAGACAGTAGTAAATGGTATGATTTTGCAAGAAAAAACATCTTGGATTGATATTTAGCTTTAGACATACTTTCATGACAGGGTATTCTGTTTAAAAGTCAACAGGAGTAAAAATTGGAGGGCGGGAAAGGTAGAGAACCAGGAAACAAAAGTAGCTTCAAATTTTCCCCAAGTCATACTTCAACTTTTCAAGAACACTATTTAACTGTCAGCACTGAACAGCTTCAAATCCATCATCTTTCTTTCTGTTTCACTTTTCCTGCAGCATGGAATTATTTTAAAGTGACAGTACCAGTGTTTCAAATTTTATTTTGTGAACACATACATAACACACTGCAGGCACATTTTACATGCACTGTTACCGTAGATATGTAAGGGTTACATGTGAATATCTAGGAATCCTTCAGTTAACATGTAACAAATATTGTGGAGTTAATTCCACAAAGCAATAGTGAGTGCTTCTGTCCTTCTGTTAAATTCTTACTAACCACATGTAAGAGAAATATTTAAATAATTACCTCTGCGGAAAGGAAACGGAATCAGAGGATTCAAGTGACAATCCCATGGAACAGAATTGGAATCTGAAGCCACATATTAATTCAGACCCCTCACCCTTGATGACATGAACCTAGATTCTCTCGTGGTCCTTTCCAATCTAATAATTCACCCTTTATGTAAATAGATAAAAAATAGTCAAGTCATAGAATTTACAACTCTTGCCTGGCAAATGAGTTATTGGATACAATAGTTTTGTATTTCTATTTTATTTAACTTGTACATGTGTATATATTCCTCAGAATGACTTGTGATTTTGAAACAATATTTTGTGAAGTGTCTTTGCTAATCACTTTTGCTTAGGATATCATTCAAACCTTCTATAGAAGAAGAGATTTTAGATTTTGCTTAATTGAAGAGATTGTGGAGGAGGCAGATCATGATTGTCGAATACTTTTCAGAGACAGAACATTTGTAATTAGATCTGCAATTAACTTTGAATAATTGAACACTGAACTGTGCAGTTGAAATGGATTTAACAATCCATATGTTTTAAATGATAATAGTTATTCATACTAACTCCTTCTGTAAAGTTTCATAATCATACAAGATCATCACAGAATTATGAATTTATGCAAAGCAAGCTAATTTTTATTACAATTTAAGAAAATAAGTGAACAAGTTTATTTTCTATCTTCATATATCTTTGAAATTTTTTGATTTATATATAGTATCAGACCTGTAGAATATAGATGTATGTATGTCTTGCATATGATTTTTTACTGAAGATAATAATTCATCTAAAACATTTTATGCTGTGCAATGGATGTTTATAGACTAATACTTGCATTTTCCATTAATACCTTTTTGTAGAGATTATCGTTTATTCATCACGGCTCTTTCAATGAGATAAAACAATATAGAAGTAAATCCATTTCACAAGTGCTAACCGTTTGAAATAAAGAAACCTATGATATCAATTACATTTATTTTTTGTTATAACTGCATGTGGCTCACAGACTTTCCATATTGCAGATTTTATGTAAGCACAAGTCAGCACAACATCTTAGGCAATAATCATGTTAAAGAATTCTTGTCGTGAGGTTGGATAGATGGCTCAGGGAACAGAGTTCAACTCCCATCACATACATTGCTGCTGAGAACTATCTTAAACTACAGAACCAGCGGATTCTTCACATTTTTCTGTCCCCATTGAAAACTGCACACTTGTTATACACAGACATATGTGTAGGCAAACACCCAAGCACTTAAAATAAATCTTAATAATGAATATTTGATAGTAAGTGTTTAAATATGACTAATCTTATTCAATATTTACTGTAATCCTTTTAATTAGGTGTCATAATTACTCAATTGTATAGATGAGGTTTCATGTATTAATTGCCTGAGACATATATCTTACTTAACATTTAACTTGGTACTTAACACTTGAACTTTTACAGGTACTGATGACAGAATATATGCGTTTGAAAAAGAATTCTCTGATAGAATATGTAGTCTAGTTGTACAATTATTCACACATACCTATAAGTGTATGATGCATGCACATATGCCTACACACATTACACACATATACATACAAACTACTTCACTACTCCTTTTATGTTAAAATCCCTTTGAATCCATACTCCTGGTGGCTAAAATAAATGAAACAGGATCGTGTATTTGTTAAAGTAAAATGATTGTTTTCTTAAGGTATAATATTTATCATTGAATAATATTCATATAGAAGTTGGCAAAAAGTTAGTTATCTTAATAACATGATACCTGCTTATTTATCTGGTTCGGTCCTTAGGTCCTTTACACTAAAAGATATTATGATTTGCAAGTCTATTAATGTGACAATCTGTGGGTTAAAGCTACATCTACTAAGTAATTATTATGCTTTCCTTTCTTTATAATGGTTTTGATGATTATTCTCCTGAAGACATCCTTTGTGATCACAAAGCAGTGTTAAAATTTTGAGTCAATTTTAGAAAAGAAGCTGATATCCAAATGACTTTTCTTCAAAGGTTTGTAGATGGATGGATAACTAGATGGAGGATAGATAGATAGGCCGATAGATAAACACATAGATATACTTTAAAGGTAGATATGTTATTTAAATAATTTAGTCAGAAATATAAACAGAAATACTAAGCCCTGAAAGCATATATGCATATAGATTCAATAACTCTAGATCAATAATATTGTAAATATTGAGAATCTAACATTTATTTATTTATTTATTTAGGGATGTCTCTGTGTGTGTTTGTGTGTGTGAGTGTGTCTGTGTATAAATTAAAGATAAAAGAGTTCGTAAATTTGAACTAGAGCAACACATAAGGGTACATGGAAAGGGTTTGAGAGAGAAAATGAAAGTAGAAATTATGTAACTATATTCTAATCTCAAAAAAATGTATTAAAACCTTGGAAAAGAATAGGGTGTAATGAGGGTTCTGGAGTTGAAAGTAGAAGAAAGAGAATTAAACCTAGCATGGTAGAAAACCTTAATTAGTTCAAGAAAAAACGTAAGATAGATGGAGGAGACAAAAGATATGAGCTCACCCAGGAAAGAGAATTGGAGGTGAACTCAGGAGCTGGCATTCACTCTCAGAGGAAAGAAAGTATGGCCGATAATGCAAATTCACAATTCTCAAGTTGAACAAATGCTTACAGCTCATTAGTGAAAAACAAATCCAATGCCCCTTTGGCTAGGCATATGGCTTTGCAGTGTCTCTGACGATCTGAGTTTTACTCTCTCCTGAGAAGAATGTTTTGAGGACACATTGTTAAGTAGAACTGAGGAGAAATGTGCCTTTATTGCATTCTCTTTCCTCTACTTTGTAAATCCATATGAAACTATAGCACAGGAAATATGGAGACTATAACAGAGGGAGCTGACAACTGGCCAAAGGAATATGATCATATATGAATCTTGTAAAGTTGCATATACATTTATACTTGCAAATAATCCAGAAATGGATTATTCTTTAACATGTGAATACAGCACCTTCCAAGTGAGCATGCATGTTTTAAAGGTTCCTTTTTTCATGAATTGAATAGTATATAGTAAACCATTGTGATGAAACCCCTCTTAGGGGAACATATATTTTCCCCGAGAAGCTATTTTCAAGTCACGGAGACAGCAGGAGTGTAAGGAAATAATTACCATAGTTTGTGCCTCTACTATGTTCCAGCAACTGTGTGTCGCACATATGGTCTCTTTTAGCAAAACTGCCAGATATTTGCTAATCTTGTATCCAGACAGTCTGCACAACTAACAACAAATGTGTTTCTCTGTGCTGTGGGCACTGAGTACTTGTGCAGTAAAATAAGCATCATGTTATATTCAAACATTCCTTTTCTAGGTTACTGTAGAGCCCTCACCACGTCTATCAGTTCGGAAAGCTTTGCAAGTCTTCTAAGCTGATTTGGTACATCCTTCTCTCATTGCTGTGACATAGTAGCCCAAGATGTCGTTAACTTTGAGAAAGGCTTGTAATTTTGGCCCTAGCTAAAACTCCTAGCAATAGTGGAGAGGGTGCCTAACCTGATCTTTTTCTGTAATAAGATTAGCCACTACAATAATTGTCTTCATGATGCCTTCATACCGTACCTAAAGGAAGCAGATGGAAGAGATCCACAGGCAAGCACTGAGCCTAGCTCCAGGATCCCAACTGAAGAGAGTATGGAGGGATTATACAAGCAAGGGAGTCAAGATCTTAAAGAGGAAACACATAGGGACAAGCTGACTTGAGCGTGTGGGAGCTCATGGACTCTGGGCAGACAGATAGGGAGCCTGCATTAGACTGACGTAGACCCTCTGTATCTGGGTGACCGTTGTGTAGCTTTGTCTTTTGTGGGGCTCATGGCAGTGAGAGCAGGACCAGTCCCTGATACATAAGCTGGTTCTTTGGAACCTGTTCCATATGATGTGATGCCTTGTTCAGCCTTGACGCAACGGGAAGGAACCTGGTCCTGCCTCAACTTGATATGCCATGCTTTGTTGATTCCCAGGGGAGGCCTTACCCCATATGAATGGAGTTGGAGAAGAAGTAGTTGGGAGGTAAAAAAGAGGAGGGGGAGGGAATGAGAGGAAAGGAGAAAGGGGAAACTGTGGTTGATATGGACAATAAATTTTAAAAATGATGAATTTTCTCTTTTTATGAATAGTAAAGGGTTTTTTGTATGGGGATTGCAAACAGCTTTCAATGTTTTAATGAAATATTTATTGAATACCTACCAAACCTCACATTATTAATTACAGTTCAGATTAATATGTACTGGCTTGTATCAGGATATTAAATGGAAAAGAATAGCTATTTTCGGTGTTTTTTTTTTCCTCTTTCCCTTTCAATAATCATATCCCCTCAAAGCTTGTATCATTGGTATGAGGTCAAAGACATCAGAGTCAGTTTTTTTTCCATTTTTTTTATTTTATTGAGAATAAGAAAAAAAAAGTTTCCGCCTCCTCCCAGCCTCCCATTTCCCTCCCCCANCCCTTTCTGGAGAATTGTATTTTTAAAATACATTTATTCGTACTATTCTCTTATTTCCCACATAAGGACATTTAAATAACTTGTAAAATGCCGAGAAACCAAAAACAATTTAATAATTCACCCGCTATCCCACCACCCTGAAAATGCAGTATCCCTACTGGTGTTTCCTGTCTCCCTCCTTCGCTTCCTCCTCCTCCCATCTCTGCCTCCTACCCCCATCTCCACCTCCCCTCCCATTGAATTACCAAACCGAGGTTAGGAAGAAATGATTTGGAAGAGATATGACTGAAGGGGACTTGGTAATTTTATTTAATATAAAGAAGCAACACTTGAAGTAGGATCAAAACCCCTTGCCATT
Organism: Alexandromys fortis; assembly: GCF_014885135.2. Taxonomy (NCBI): domain Eukaryota; kingdom Metazoa; phylum Chordata; class Mammalia; order Rodentia; family Cricetidae; genus Alexandromys; species Alexandromys fortis. The sequence continues at coordinate 1,571,017 of NW_026067988.1, forward strand.
GACCTTGGCTTCTCATCAGTCCTCATTGTTCGCCATGATCAGAGAGTCCGGTTTTATCCCATGCTGTTCCCGTCACAGTCCAGCTGGCAGTTTTGCTCAATGGATATGTATTTCTAAGACAAGTATTTTGTGGAATCAGCTTCCAGTTACACATCGTAGTTTTCCCATGTAGACAACTGAGCCTCAGTGAAATTCGGGTGTACTAGAATATGTGAGCTCATTACATTTTTTATTAAAAATAGGCATAGTTTTTCTTGTCAAGTTCTGTGATCATGGTTAAACAACATTATTGTCACATTCAATTCCTCCAATAGATCTATTTAAAAACACTTAAGGAATTAGAAATTTACCTTGATCATTGATTTTTCTGATGACTGATACATGTTGTTTCATGATTAACAAACTAAGGATGTTATAGCATTTATCAAGTTAATGGGTTGTTTGATTGTGGTGGATGTGTATCATCATATGAGACCTACACGCCCATAATAGGAACAAAGCCAGATATATTCCATTTGTGAATAGTGACAGAATCCTAATTTGCTTTTTTTTTCACAGTATTATAAAATGAGCTTTACTAGTCCTGAAGGAAAAGTCATGGTGTGCATTTAAATAAAAATATTAATAACTTGAGCTGGTGCTCTTTTCAGGAAGCTGTTAGATGATTTGAGATATTTTGTATAGGTAAGAATGTGAACTGAATTGCTAATGATACATCCAAAATGATTTTGAAGGCTCATCCCTTGTCATTTATCACATTGTGTGTAGTAAATTACTAGTTATATTGAAACATGAATCCTAATAAATGCATTATTCAGCAGTTGTTGTTAGAATTTTGATAGTGATATGCAGGTTTACTTTCACTAAATTATTACTACTATTCACTATAATAATTCTAATGCACTAAATGGAATATATAATAAATAAGTAGGAAATAAGCATGTAATTCATTATAATTAAACTATCAGCCATAATCATAAGCATATTATAATAGTAAAATTAAGCTGTTAATTCTTCAGGGATCATTGCCAGCTTTTATTTTCCATTTTCAAATTTTAATGCATATCTGACTTGATTTTTTTTTTGTTTAAATCATGACCAAAATTATCTTCCCCAAAATAGCTATGTGAATATTTAAAAAAGTATTTTTGGTGGGATCTGTTTGTACCTGTCTATTATCTCAGCTACTTGAGAACTAACACAGGAAGGTAAGACTTTCAAAACGATCCTGCACTAGAAAATGAGTTCAATATAAGCCTAAGGAAGTCAGTGAGACTCTTCAAAATAACAAGTAAAAAGTGTATACAGTTCAGTGCTAGCTTGAATGTGCTGCTTGTGAGCCACCTTATGTTCAAATCAGTATGTCAAAAGAAAGGACAAAAAGAAACAAGTTAAAAATCTCTTTTCTTTGTTCACAAAGAGCATCTTAGTGAAGACTAAAGATAATTTGGAGATCACCATTGTTTGTGTCCTCAATTTATACCTAAACATATGATTTTCTGGCGAGGTTTCTATTTGGGAAAATAAAAAAAAAAAGTAAAATATATTTCAAATATATTTAATGTACTAAGAACGTTTAGCTGGTATTTGTCACATTTTAGCAGAGAAATAGATGGATTATAATAACCATGGGTAAGGGATCAATTACAGGAAAGGAAGAGACTAATATTTCGTTGTCTAGGTAATGAGTCGGTGCATTCCTGAAATAATGGCACTGGAGGGGAGTGTTAAAATACAGCATTGAATCAACAGCAGTCCTGCGTGGCAGCTTTTTTTTCATAAGTCTGCATAGATTTAACAACTAGACAAGCAGTCATTTTTCAAGTATGAAACAAATTCAGATCCTTCTCTTTTTTACTAATATTTTATTTATTCATGAGTCTTTAGAACTCCCTTGCCTTTGTAAAGCGTGTTCTGATCATACTCAACTTCCTCTCTCTTCCTCTACCCCGCACACTGACTCACTGGCAACTCACCCCCTCTCTTTATTTTTTAAAACTTATTGATATTCATTGTAGGGTAATTAATGTTGTCAATATATTCATGTGTATGGGGTTGTTCACTCGGGTACCTACCTGAGTTACCTACAAATGGAGACCAATTGCCAGACTGTCCTGAAGTTGCAATGGTTTCCGGACTCCCTGCTCCACATACGCCGCAATTCTGACTGGTTTCATCTTTTGCACATAGCCCTGATCATAGTGAGCTGATGAGGACAACAGCGGTATCACATTTGGCAGTTAGAGTATCATAACTCTCTTCCCTCCATCAGCTTCCTCGGTCTTGCAACAAACAGTTCTTCCTTAAAGTTGTTTGAGAGAGGGAAGTTTGAAATAACCGTCCCTTTCAAAGCTCAGCACTCAGTCACTAAGTCTTAGCGTTTCGTCCAATTATGAATCTTTGTATTAACCACTACCTACCACAAACGAATATACCTGCAGGTATAAAAACAAATGTTAAGAAATAATCTGACAGCCCTACCATTTAGCAAGCCAACAGAAGTCCATTCTCTGTTAGAGCATATGATCTCCCAGGTGAGAATCTTTTACATTAAGTCCTCATATCCAAACATAAAGCTTATGTTTTTCCCCCATGACTGGTAAATCTTAGTTAGGTATCCTGTGACAGAGATTTTCATTGAATAACTCGTGTTTTCTGTATTGTCTTATTTCTGTTCAGGCAGTGTACGTGTGTGTGTGTGTGTGTGTCTGTGTGTGTATGTGAGGCAGAGGATCTGGGGAGAGGAATAGAAAGAGGCAGTGGGTAAGGAGAAAGGCTTAGCATGCAAACCAGTGGATTTCCATATGGCTTCTATATGTATTCCTACTTTGGCTAAGGCTAAAGCTTCCTTTAAACTTTCCTTTTCCTAATCCCCATTCACATTTAAACATCTAAATTCTACTTTTTCTCACATTTTATCATACTTTTCCTTGTTTGGGAGATTATAGATTTACATACAGCTTTGCATGAACCCACCATTTTTGTTGTCTCCTTCCTGTCCTCCATGCCTAAATCCCCTACACATTCTATGCTTAAAACTTTCGGTCCCCAGAATAGCCCATTACTACTTTCATTTCTCCTATATTTTATTGTCTCCTCCTTGATGTATTTGCCCACAAAATGGAGTCTTTTTTGGTTTCTTGACTCTCAAATTACTCCAGATAAGCAAACAAAAGAAAAGATTTGAAATTAGCATCTCAAAGAACTAGGACAGAGAAATTTAAATATACACATCATAAAAATTATACATCACGATAAAATGTAAAGTCACATATATGATAATTTGTCATGATTTGATTGCTGTCAATGTCTACATGAATCAAAATATTGCAGCACGACTCATAAATATGTACAAATATTATGTGTCAGTCAAAATAGTTTAAGTTACTATAGAAGCCTTCAAAGTTCATGGTAAGTTGATTTATGTAGGGCAATCACAAAATTAAATTGTTATGATGTAGACTAATTATTCTGTTGCAAATGAACTATGTTTCTATTTTCACCAGGAAAAATGTTACATGAAGAACAATAGTTAAGAGGATCTTCAAGCTAACACACACCTGATCCCAACAAACTTGCTTTCAAAGTTACATATTTTCCTAGTAGTGTAACTGGCCTGTGAGGCTACCTTTTGGAGCTCAAATATCATGGTTCAAATCGTAGCTCTTTTGCTTTGCTGCTCTTCAAATTTGAACAATTCATTTAATCTCTATTGCATTGATTATTCTTCAATGTAAAATATAAATTTCTTAGAAATGTTGCTATGCCTGAAGGCATTAATAACTATTAAAATCTTTTGAGTGGTGTTAAGCAAATAGTTTGCTATATATTAATTATTGCATTTAAATAAAAAATATAATGTCACTATCTCAATCCTATTCCAGAAACACAAACCCATAAGAGGGTAAAAATGAAATTCATCGCGCTAAATTAAATATATACCAAACTTTAATTTTCATCAATTCTCTATAAAGTTTTACTGTAATATCTTCCACAACGTAGCTCTAAGTTTTGTTAAAGGGAATTGACTGTTTGCAGCTAAATGTGGAGAAGCTGAGAAAGTGTTAAGACTGTCTTTTTTGCTTATTTCACAATTGATTCTCTCTGTTGTCAAGGTAACGATTTAACAATCACCTTTTCTAACTGTCTATCCCCTCCCTGAAAAAAAAAAAAGCATGTATGAAATGATGAGCCCTTTAAAAATCCATAGCTGAAAATGTGAAACAAAAAACACAGATAGATTTTATGTGCAAGCTGTATCTTTCTTAAGCTATAGGCAAGATTTCTCTAGCTCTGGTTTACAAGATAAGAAATCATTTTCCCCAGGCTCTCAGTAGAATTATCTTCTTCATATTAGATATCAACAGTCAACCAACGATAATAAAGGCTGTCCTTTTTTTCATTTCTTACTATTTGCCATCCATTATGTTTTATGGGTCTCTATTCATTTACTTATTAGGAAATAATCTTTTTTAGTTATCTTTATTCAGATATTTACTATCTATATTTGTAATTTTAAGAATTTAGAAAAAGAGAGATGGACTACTTACACAAGTTCACTCAGCAAGTAGTGAAAATCGATAGAATTTAAATGGAATGCAATCATGTGACTGAACGTCTTTAATACCTATTACGATATGATGCTGCAAATAATATTTCTTTAAATTCTGGCCTGTACAACACCACAGATATATCCCTGTGGTTTTTTTCCGCTTTTTAAAAACTTTCTATTTTCAAGATTTTTTTTTGTACCATATCATAGTACTGTGCATTGTTTCTGTATACCACAGTGAGGTCTTGTTTAAACAGGCTTTCTTCGGGGGCAAATTGGCCCAGATTCTTGTCTCCAGCACTTTCCAGAAATACCACTCTTTTCAAAATTTCATCAAGCCCTAGAGATCGCCAGAACAGCATAGTGAACAGGGCTAATACGCTTAAGGAATTTTGTTATTCATCTCCTGAGCAATTTAGAGAGAAGGTAGTATGTAAACAAGACATGCTAAAATTCAAACAAGGATATATAGTTCGAAAGACTAAGTCATGCTGTTACAAATAGAATAATATTTTCCCGTTATGCCCTCTTTCTAATTTTTGACAATAAATTCACACCCGCACTCAAAGCAATCATAGGAGATCATGTCAGATTCTTATCATTGTCGAAGCAATTATTATTATACTGCCCTAGGAAAGATATCGGGCAAGGCTTAGTTGATTATCAGTAACACAAAAACACTTTTGAAACGCAAACACACAAACGAGCAAAGATACTCTGGAAAGGAGGGTGGGAGCTGGAACTGTGTTGCAGCCATCTGCCAGAGAGAACTGAAGAATGTGAGGTAAGTCTAGAGAGACAGGAGACAGTGTAACTAACAGTATCGCCACACTGACATTACCTGGGAAAGACAATTAAAGTGACCTTGTCCATGAAATGCCGGGGCTACCTTTATCAGATGCAGACAGAGCAGATAAAATGTACAGGATGGAAGGACAACAGAAAGACAAGGTGTAAAGGAGAGACAGAACCCATTAGATCGCAAGAAACCGGAGGAACTGTAATACAGTTTGTGAGCAAGCAAGACAAGGACTGAGATTACTAGGGCAATCTATTGTATCAACAGAATACTTTATAATTTAAAATTTAAAATATAATAAAATATTCAGAGATGAGCAGTAGCAGTATCAATATCCATGTAACCATATATTTGAAAAGAAAATAGAAAACTAATCCAGCTTTCAAATATTTTGTTATAATTTAGGCACATGCACACCCGCTCTTTCCTCCTTCCTTTATTCAATTATTGTTGTCTGTAAATCAATATTGATACACTATACATATTTATGGTGTCGAATAAGGTGGCATAATTTAGATTTTGCAGAGCGAAATGTTAATTTCTTCTACAAGCAGATATGTTACAATCCTCATTAAAAGAAATTAAACTGCCAGCTCTAATGACATATAAATTATTTAATTTCTAAGCAGCTTTAAAGAGGTATAAAAAAGACTTTAAATGGGTTTAAATAAATAGAAATAGAGAAGTCTTTTTTTTTAATTATGGGGAAGAGAAAGACATTAACCTGGCAATAGGAATATCTCAAACCAAGAAATGTTTAGACTCTGAACACACATATACAAAACTACCTTCAAGTACAAGCACATAAAATAATCTATTAGATTTCTCTTCTTAAGTTATGTTTCCATAATGATGTATATGCATATATTTATTAGATTGTACCTTCTCATCTCATTTTGGAAGCCAAATGTTGTCTAGATCTTGTTAGACATCTCATGTAATTGCAGATATTGCAATGTCTTCAGATGATACATCAAGAATTTTTAGACAGTCTGTCTGCAGAAGAGTGGTACACAGGCCTTTGATCCTTTATCATCAAGGTGAGATTCTGGGAGATGTTAACCCTACAATATATGCTTATCCTCACAGTTCAATTTGCTACATTTTAATTTACGACAGTTTAACACAGAAATAATTCATAATCCATGATTTATCCATGAATAAACATTAAAACATATTTGTGCCTGGTAATATGTCTAGCATTTGAGAGGTATTAAATGAACAGGGTAAACATTACCATTAGAGTGCAAGAGGAGCTTGCTCAATTTGACTAAGGCATGATGAACCCCATTGCCAAGAACTGGCTTTAGACATCAAGCACTATCTAAATGTCCAACGTTGTTTCAGTACTAGATGTCTTTGAAACAGGAAAATCATACCTTAGATTTTCAAAGTCTTACGCTGAACTTTTGTTGGGAACATACTGTGTCACTGAAGAGAGACATAACGTAAAGAATTAAACAAATCTGTTGAAAGTGAGGTGGTGAGAAGATGAATATGTCTGCATTGATTTTATTAAAGGAGCTAATGTGCTCATTGATTATGGGGAATATGTGAGAACAGCAAGGCGAGCTGAAGATACCTCAAGTGTCCTCTACTTTCTCTTGTGAAACAGGTTGGCCATTAAAAACACAAGAAAACCAAAAAAAAAAAAAAAAAAAAATCCAGCCAGAATGAAAAAGTGGACAGATTTTAATTTGGGGAAGAAAGTAGTAGCCCAGTTTTAGTCATGGTAGATTTAAGAAATGCAAGGATATTCAGTGTGGGACAGGGGAAGCGTTGAATGAACAAATACAGAAAGGACCAGATAGCAAAGTGACATTACACGGACCGTGATAAGAAGAAATCAGGTATATGATTGGATATTGCTTTACTGATAGATTGGGCAACTGGCATATCCTTGTGAATGTAGATGATAGGTTCTTTTGTGGGCTGTCTTTGTGTATATGTGTTGCTTTTATTAGATAATGAATAAAGCCGTTTTGGCCAGTGGCTCAGCAGAAAGCCGGGGGAAATCCAAATATAAATAGAAATATATAGAGAGATTAGGACACCATGTAGCTTCCAAAGAGAAAAATGCCAGAACCTATTGGTAAGTCACAGCCTCTTGGCGATACACATAATAATAGAAAAAGTTTTATTTAAGATATAAGAGCTAGCTACAAAGATGTCTAAGCCACTGGCCAAACAGTGTTGTAATTAATATAGTTTATATATGATTATTTGGGTCAGGGTGGCCAGGAATGAAAGAACCGTCCCCACTTACAAGTTTCAGTGAAGAATTGAATAGAATCCTACTGAAAAGGGTTCATAATGGTATAAAAGCACTTGATGTAGAGAAAGATATATGAGCAGATACTAGGAATTTAATTTACAAAGAAGTTAGATAAATTTAATATTTGTTGCCAAGTTGTTAGTTAAATTAGAGATTTGGTTGTGTCAATAACTGAACATTTTTTATTTTTCACTAATTGATATGATCGCTTTAAAAAGCAATATGAATCTTACTTGGAAAAGGGCTAATTGATGCTATTTAAGTAAATAAACAGTAATAAGATGTGCCATTGAGAGTATGCCCTCAGGGAAGAGGAGAGTAGAAATAAATTATTTTAAAAATCAATTAAAAATCTGTGTGTGTGTGTGTGTGTGTGTGTGTGTGTGTGTGTGTGTGTGTAGAAGAATCATCTGCTACTATGTGAGTAAAGAGAGGTTTTGGGAAGCTAGATTATGTAATTTTGGTGGATGATCTTTTTCTTTTGTTAACTTGGTAGAATATTTGCAGAACATTAACATTAAATTTATAGACAAACTTTCTTTTTTCACCATGTTTTAAGGATATTATGTAAGTGTCAATTGTTGCTGTTTCCTTTATTGTTAGACTCAAGTGAACTGAAACTGGTAATATATTTCACTCAATTTTAATTGACCAATGTGAGACCATATATTTAATACTTAAGTCTCTTTAAGACAAACACTCATGTGGAATGTGCATAAAATAAAGAAAGTTGATATTTAACTAAAACTTTTAGTGATATAGTTTCACAAACAAACCATAGACAGAGAAAAATTATTGGGAGATCCTGGTATTCTGTGCCTTGTGCAAAATTGCTTTAGTTAGTCAATAGCATTAAAAATTCCTGATGTAAATAAAACTGAACGGGATGCTGCCTACCTTAATACTATGATTATTTTGAGGTATATAAATCATACTAATTGAGCTGTCATATATACTTACATTTTACTAAAATTAATTTTATGTGTGTTTAACTGGCAATTTAGAGAAATCTAAAACCCAAATACTTAATCTCAATCATTATGAATAGTCCTCAAATCAGTTTATGACAAGACTGAAATTATTTCCAATATATTTGTGAGCTATATACATTTCTATACATAAGGCTTGGGATTTTTTGAAAATATTTTGGTCTTCAAAAACATGTGTTTTATTAGATGAGTTCTGATCATATCAAGACTTTGTTCTTTATCTCATCCAAAGTTGCAATCCTAATATTTATGATTTTTTTTTGTTCTTTGACAGTTTTATACATGCGTATAATGGATTCACCTCACTCCTACTTCCTCTCATCTGCTTCCTCCCACATACACTCCCCTTCTTTGCTTCTTTGATTTTTTTAGAGGCTTGTTTTGTCAAGACTGCAGTCTTGTTGATTCTTCCTTCTTGCTATAATCACTCATGTCACATTTCCCCAAAGATGCCGCAGATGAGCAAACCTCTATGCCTGAGACTTCACTTTCTTACAGATGTTTATTAAAGCTGCTATGACTTCCCCCTGAATGTGGTTTATGTCTTCCCTTTCTCTAGAATGTGTATACTAGAAATAGAAGGCAACAGCCTAATGAAAGTCAAGTGTGCTATAGGTGAGAACAACATTAAAAAATTAGCTCTAATATAATATGCAGTCCTTTATTCCTATTTCAAAAGTCGTAGAAGTTAAAACGTTGAAGACAAAAATTACAACTTCAGGGGATGCCTCCCCATTAACACGCTAATGGTTGCAACTTGCTAGCTTCTGCCTTTCTGAGGAAAGTGCCCAGAGTGCGAAAAGCATGCACAAGCACTTCCTGCAACACTCACTCACTTGCAAGCTGCTCTCTGGAGCAAAGGAGAAACTAACAGTTTCTTCCATGAAGGATGCCCAAGCCTTTGATTACTTCTATTACTGCACAGTGTCTATATCTGGCTATTAAATTGCGCAATTTTCCTTCATCATAGACTTGGCTGCTTCAGATTGAGAACACGGTACCCTGTCTTCTAATTCCAGTAAAGTCAATTATATAAACTCCTTTGCTTTTAACAAAATTCTCTTTAGCACACTGCTTCTCCGGTAGCAGGCAGAGCTAAGCAAAAGGGAATTGTGCAAGCTTTTCGGGTACAGCTGAGTTCTGCTCAGCAGGTACATTTATTACTAATGGGTAAAATAGTCTCCGTTTTTAGCTACATAATGTTCTGAAGCCCTCAGTTTTCCTGTTTGGAGAGACATTCCAGTTATGCTGAGAGAGGAAGGTGAATGCCACTGAATGCAACTTGAAGTTGCAGCAGGGGCACTTTTTATCATTTGCTTTGTTTCAGAAGACAGCACGGCTTGTGTCCTTAATGGGTTGATTTGCATTATATGCCATGGGCCTCCCAGACTTGACCATCTGAAACACATCCCTGCTTCCTGTAAGATCTCTCAGTAAGAAGAAGTTCAAAAATGTTGATGTTATGTTTATGTACTAAATATTTTATCAGAAAGGATGGTTTGAATACTCTGATGTACACTGTGTAAAACAGAAATATTCTATATTTTTGGGCATCCCTTCAATTTAAATTCTTAGTATTGATGGGATATTTTAAAACATATCTCAAATACAGTTATTTTCATTTTTTAATCAATAATACACAACCATATGCAGATCTGTGACTTGTTCTCTCCTGTACCTGACAAGACATTCATTGGTAATGACTAGGACCTCTATGTGGAAAGCATGATGGTTTCTGCATGAAGGAGGTTTTCTCACCTGCTGTCAGGTTTGTGGGTTGGTGGATTTGCTGCATTTAATGAACCCTATTTCCACAGAGTACATAAAGATGGTGGAGATGAGCCAAATGAATTCTACACACAACATACTTTTTAACCTCAAATACTGATTGTCTAGCTACTCAGATATGGTCCATAAATGGGTAGATTACAAACATCAGATTCACTTGAAAGCTCGGAAAAAATGGAACATACCACACACACGGAATCAGTCTCTGGGATTTTGTTCTCTATCCGACTCCCTTTTCCTTACATCCTCCCTCTCGTGTTTCTTCTATCTTCTCTGTACTCTATAATAGGGGAGAGTGCAAACTCGAAGACAAAAGCATGCCTTAAATTCCAGCAAAATGCACTAAACTCTTCTGTCTTCTAGAAAACTCTGAGATTGTATTTGTATCAGGAGGAAACAGAAATGTGGAACTCTTGATATTATTTTGTTTTATGTGAAATGCAAAGGATTGAACCAGCCCATTGATTGTAATGTTAATGCATTCTCACGTTAGGAGAATGTGCTCCCAGGGAGGTAGCTATCTGTCTTGGGAATCATCACTTAGAGGTAATTAAACTACTGCTTCCAACCAAATTAAAACAGATCTGAGTCATAAATATTGCTAATGTGCAATTTGTGTGTATGTCATTTTGATTGGAAGTTCAGTTTATTATTGGCATCACATCTTAGTTTATTACAAATACAATTGGTATTGTCTTTTCCTCGCGTTTCTAAGTCTAGGCTTTAATATTAAACTATTCTCAACTATTATGTGCACATCTAAAGTATTTGTCAATATCAGCCATTTAAAAGTATTCTCGCACACATTATATTATGGCCCCCACTTTCCCCTCCCTCAACTCCTCTCTGTGTCCCTCCACCACCTCTCCTCTCCCCTACATCAGCTACTCCTCTGCCTGCCTTCACAAAAACTCTGGTCTTCCAGGGATGTCAAATGAACATGACATAAGAAGTTACAATAAGAGTGAGCACAAATCCTCCTATCAAGACAGAACTAGGTTATTCAGTAGGAAGAAGCATGTACCAAAAGCAGGGAAAAGATTCACAGAACAATCCCAACTCTCATTTTTAGGAATCCCACAAGAGCAACCAGGCACATAACCATGATATATACACAAAGGACCTTGCTCTGACACGGTGTTTGTGAATCCTACTTCTGTCTCTGTGATCCCCTAGGAGCCCTGCTTAGTTGATCCTGTGGACCACATTCTAGCAATGTCCTTGACCCCTCTGAGTCCTGAAATCCTTCCTCTCCATCTTCTGCAGGGTTCCCTTGACTCAAACTAGTGCTTGGCTATTGATCTCTGTATCTGCTCCCATAAATTGCAAGACACAGCCTCTCTGATGACAATTGGACAAAGCACTTATCCATACATGGAACAGAATATCATTAGGATTTATTTCTTTGGCTGTTTTTCCCATCTTTTGTTGTTGTTGTTGTTCTATCTTAGGTCTCCGGCCTGTCTAAGCTCTAGTTCCAGGAGTCCATCCAGGCAGGGTCAGGAAAAGTCTCCTCTAGTGGCATAGACCTTAAGTTAAACCAGCCACCTCTACAATTTCTGAGACACCATGACCTCGGCACATCTTTCAAACAGGACAGATTGTCGGTCAAAAGTTCTGTGGCTGGGTTGGTAATCCAGTTCTGCTTCTGGATGCCTTGCCTTGTCATAAAAGATGACTAGCTCTGGTTCCATACCCCTCCCCCGATGCTATTTACTTTGTGAAGTAAAAACAACTGCACTTATTTTACCAAAACCTTTTAGAAAGTACAATTATAAGTGATACGAGTACCAACAAATCTATAGCACACTGAAATCTTGGTTAGTTTCAGTTCTCCAAATATTTAGTATGAAACTCTTTCTTTCTCTCTTTCAAGTATTTGAGTTCTTAAGCAATTGTAAAATGTTTAAATTGTACAGCAGCACTTCCCAGTTCATAGTGTGCATTAGAATCAACTCGGGTGCACCTAAAAATTCCAAAGCTCAGGCCACATTCCCCGCCAATTATGTAGTCCCAGTCTCCCAGACTGAGATTCATCCGTGGTGGTTCCTCAGTCCCACCAGTTGACTGTAATAGAAAGGCAATTTAAAGATCTGCTCTCACAGACAAAGCTGTGATCATGGATGATTTAAATTCCAATTTTTTATCTCCCCTGATGTTCCTTCTTAATTTCATCCCTAGACAAACAACTCAAGTTTCATCTCTATATCCCCAATGAATCTTCCTTCCTGATTTCTTTATTTCTGATAATGAAAATTTCATTCTTCAAACCACCAAGGTTTAAGCTGTCAAAATTAGCTTTAGTCATCTTTCTGTTTGGGGGCTTTAGCTCTTTTCCGAGGCTATCATTTTAAATAAGTACGTGGGAAACTGGGTTTGGGTCTTAGCTGTTATCATTAACCCCCTGTAGCGCTGTGCAGATGTTTCCACATAAACAACAAAGGGGAAGGGGGAGGTGAGCTTTGTAACACTGCCAATTTCCATGGTGTAAATATCCCCACCGGGACAGATTTTACAGTAACAATTGGTTGCAAATATGTGACTATTTGGCAATCAGCCCTGGCAAACTGATATAAGCTAGCTTCTCTATAGCACAGCAACAGGCACTCAGTGGGGACATTTTGTTGACTAAGGAAGAGCCGCTAAAGTAAGGCCTCTCATGGCGTGTGTGCTTTTTCTTGAATACCTATTTCTCCACATTGCAAGTTGTCCACTTTCTGATCTAATGCACTCATCTATTTAGTGACAAAGGGGAGCTTAGTATTTTCATTATGATTGTTTATAATGTACGTGACAATGATACATCTCTCATGTAATTGGGTTTGTTGCTGATGTAGCATTTGCTATTATGCAAGACACTATATCAGGTTGTACTCAGAAAAACTAAAGGATTATGCATTTAAAATAATAAAAGCATACAGTTGTGGGTCTCACATTTTGTGTATGCCATTAATTGTAATATTATCTAGAAATAAAGCAAAAGTATAAATTTTGGAAGCATATAGCAATATTTTAGAGCTGTTTATATGAACACTTTTCTTAATGGACTAGAACATATATGTATTCAAAATGAATTTAAACTAAAATAATCATTTAAGCTGTTTTTTTCCGAGATCAATACTAATGCTAAACAATTTTCTGCATTCAGCCCAAAACAATAGTTTTAATTTGGGCAGTCTGAGGAGAGCAGGGATGTGCAACATCTCAGAGGAACTTGCAGATTGAAACTATTTTTGGCTAAAAATGATTTATTTAGTTTTAATATAACTGAAATCCTGCAAAGGGAATTTTCTAAAATGTAACAAATGTGATTTATAGTTTCAAATTCCACATGAATGAATCAGTAAAGGAATATGTGAGTCAGACATAATCTTTTAAGAAGGTTTAATGTGCTAGCGATAGCTCAGGAACTGTCTCCCAGTTAATTTATTTGAGCATTTCAGAGCCAGTCTCCAGGGGCCATTCTTAGGAAAGGCGGGAGGTGGTATCTGGACAGTCTCAGTTGCCGACCAGCACTAGCGTTCCTGGTCTGAACCTCTGATAATTTAGACAGGCATGAAAACTTCCCAGCCAATGCTTGCTTCATTGAGTCTTCTTTCCAGAAATATCAGTAATAGTGTAGTGTTTTTAAAAACTGAAGAAATGACCGGGGTATGGATGGAATCTTCCACTATTGACTATTGTCAACCCCACTGTGAACCTATAATGATTAGGACAGTGTCACTAGGAAGGGTCTACATGCTGGAGTTATTTGGGCAGTTCTGCAGCTGTTGACAGAGAAGATTCTGAAACTCCAGCTTGCCCTGTCTCTGTCACTCAGCAAATCTGCCTGTTTCTCCTCTTGTTTCATTTACATGACCTTGGAAGAGGTCACATGCAATTCTGAGTGTGGGAACTCAGTACCAATGATTTATATTTATGTACCATGTCAGTACAACAGTAGCAGAACATCAAATTTAGGCTTACTTGAGATTTTATTTTC
>NW_026067988.1:1585461-1731147 GCF_014885135.2 Alexandromys fortis
ATGATAGAATCTATTCTTTCATCCTTTCCTGGTATTGCCAGAGAAACAGAGAAATAGTTCAGAAGTAGCTAGCTGATGTATTTCAATGTCTGGATCTACATTGAAATATTTCTGTGATACATAATAAAACAGCTTCCTTTGCTTTATCTTTCTGTCTTTCTTTCTATATGTATCTTACTGTTAAAGTTTTCTTTTGCTTGATTGTGTTATTAATTTCCTGTCATCCCAATATACAAATATACAATTTTTCCACTGTATATTTTAAACAAAAAGCCATGATGCTTACATTTATGTCTCTAGTTATATGTCCTTACTAGTCACAAAGCCTAGAAAATTTAAATTGTGTGTCATGAAGACATTAAAATGATACCATTTATTTTTGAAAAATAATACAACAAAGTTTTGGTGTCATTTTTCTTGACTTTCATTCCTTTTACCTTGAACAGAGATGATATTTAAATAAGCAAACACTAACCACTAATTCAATTGGTTTAGATAATCATATTCTGCGTGTGAAGAAATTCCTTTTACACTTCCCCACCAATTTTTCCTGGGATATGTATGATTTACATAATACATATAAACACAAAAGTATTCAAAGCCAGCCAAGAGCTAACTCTCCTGAATCTATCCTCTGATGTGAACAGTCGATATTTGTCAAGCAATCCTGAAGCAATTGGCAGCTGGACTGGCATCTCCAGAGTGGTTCTCATTACCTCCTTTCTAAGCAAGAGTTTGTTCTTCTATCACTCTTTTTACACACCATCTTTTTTATGATTTTACAGTTTTAAACACCCTGGAAATTTACATCAGTGTCTATTTCTTCAATATACCAATGCAAACTCATGGCACACAAATATAACAAACTGCTTTGAAAACTTCAGTCATCACAATCGTTACCATCCACCTACCAGTAGAAGCGACTACTTATTTACTGTTTGCCACGCAGAGGTCTATTATTTCAGATGCTGGAAATACCGTCCATCTTCATTTTTACGCTGCTCTTTACACTGGGTGTCCACAACTGCTAGGCCTCTCTCTCTCTCTCTCTCTCTCTCTCTCTCTCTCTCTCTCTCTCTCTCTCTCTCTCTCTCAAATATGTTGAACCAGAATCCCACGAAGGAAGAATCAGGTTTCTCAGAAACAGAAGGTTGGAATCTTTTCCTCTGGGTCAAGCAAAATTAACAATTTAAAAACTGCCTCAATGTTTTCCATATGAAATCGAAAGTCTCTGGAAGCTTCACCTACATTTTGAACAGTGATCAGATGGCAATGGATTGTAAGTTATAGTTTTCAGAAACCCCAAATGGAATCTGTTGTTGCTACTGGGGCTGTAATCATAACTTCCAACACATTGGGAATATTGTTTTGATTTCACCTAATGACTGTGATCTGTGAGTTACAGCAAAATATTGTCAAAGCCTACAGAATACATCAAAAGGAGTGTTTAGCAATGTATTCTGGGTATGACTATAATTAGAAGTATTTAATATTAAAAGTAATTGATTAGGCCCACATTAGTCTATGATGTGTGTGTGTATACATTTATGGTCAGATGTGTGCATGTGTGTGTGTGTGTGTGTGTGTGTGTGTGTGTGTGTGAAATGCTACAGAACAACCTCAGGAACTTTATCTCAGTTGCCTTCCACATTTTTGTTGTTTCTGTTTCTGTGTATTTGAGAGAGTATCTGCCATCAGCTAGAGTTTACTTATTTATTCAGGCTGCCTGGCCAGCAAGCCCTAGGGGATCTATGTCTGTCTCTGTCTCCCCAGCAATTAGGTTCCAGACTGTGTCACATGGATCATGATGATCAAAGGAAATCCTCTTGCTTCTAAGGTAGACACTTTGTCTAGTGAGTTTTTTTTTTTTTTAAGTCTCTTATTCCATTCTCAAGGGAAAATAGAAGTAAAGAATACCATCTCAGCCTTGGCCAGTTCATCCTGCTGGAAATCTCAGTAATGTTTTGGATAGATTTATGAAAAAAGCTTTTATATGGAATCTGCAGAAATGATCTTCCATTTATGATACTTTCAACTTTTTTGGCATTAATGAGATACAACCTGATTGTTGTATCTGCTGATGCAGAGAGCAGCAGCATAAAAACGAAAAAGTAATATATATGTGATGAGTATTGATAAATGTCAAACCAAAAATGAGTGTTAGGCTGACATTAAGTGGACTGAAAGTAAAATATATTATTTTACCAGAATATTATAGAAAATTTCATAACTGGAATACTAATGTATAACTAAATCAGCAAAATAATTATGTTTATTCTTTATAAATTCATATTCTAAAGCATTTTAAATGAAATAAAATCAATTTCAATAACCATTATTCCAAAATGCTTTCCTTATTAGGAAATTATTCCTAATATTAACCTTCATATGGGTTCCATGATGTTGGTTTGCAGAGGAACTTGATAGCTTCTACACTGTGTGTTCAAGATCAATTGATATTCTGTTAAGGCTGATTTATGCTCTGAAATTTTCATTTCTGATGTATTAATATCTTCCACCATCTCAGGGATGAGTGTTGAAGGGATAAAGTACTTCTCATGAGTGATGCAAACACACTCCCATTGTTCACAAAGAAGATGGCTCCCTCATAAGCAATTTTGCCCTTGTCATACCTAATAGCCTTCCAGAGATTAGTCTATCACTAATTCTTGGTCACTAATTCCATAATTTGCATTTGCCATATATTTATGAATGTTCTTCAACTTTACAGGCTCTAGTTAAAAACTTGCTAGAAAAAATAAACCTCTTAGGTTTTGTTGTTGTTGACTGTTATTTATTCCCTTTGGCAACTTCTTACATTTTATTTGCCTGGATGCAAACATTCAAAGAGCTTAAATTAATATTCTTCGATATTTACTCATAAAGTGATTACCCATCTTTTTAGGTTGAGATGAAACACTCCTTCAAAGAAATGTCTTTTAAAAAAAATCTACTTTATTTTTTTTATTCTCATCTATACTTATTTTGCAAATACATAAATCTTGCAGAAAATGCTATAATAAGTCCAATTACTATTTTGAAGATAAATGAGTCTTCACAGTTTTTTAGTTATGACTTTTTGGTCTGAATATGATGATGAGATAAGTTTAAGGAAGATGTTTATTCTTATTTTAAAATATTTTCCTAGATATATATTAATGAGATTTAATTATAGAGATATAAATATCTCACTTGTAATTATCCAAGGATTTTAATTTTAATAAAAGACAATAACAACTAAAGCCCAGCTTTGCCCAGTGTAGATTCCACTGAGGTCCTAATTTCAAGTTCTCAGAAGGACTTTGATGATCCCAGCAGGGTTTTCCACCAGTGCAGAAACAGGGCAGCCAGGAGCTCCCAAAATGACATTTCCACATATGTCCCCATGGGTGTCCACAATGATTGGAGAATTACCAGGAAGGGAGGCTGACTTAATTAACTTTGAGAGTGTTTATGTTAGGAGAACGAAGAGTAATTCATCATTAGAGTAGGCACTGGGAGCAGCAGAGAGGAAGAATGAGATGCTGCCTTTGAAGAAGCTGGTGATTTCCTAGGGATAAATTACAGTGCAGAGGACTTACAAAAACTAAATATTAGAGAGGAATAACACAAGGACTAATAATGCAGTTGAAAGTGTATTCAAGATATCAAGCAAGGATATCTGCCTTGCTTAATTCAGTTAATCAAAGATATCTGTACTTATATGTTTAATTTTAAGATTATCTTTCCATGAGTAGAGTTTTATGTGGGTGCATATGTGTATATATGTGTATATATATGTGTAAGCATGTGTATGTGTGTGTCTTCATATAATTCTGAATACAGAGGTTTTAGAGTCTTTAAAAGTATTCGATGCTATTGGATTGTCTTCATTCCTATTTAAAAATGTTTAATTATTATTACTCATATATGTTAATGGATGTAGAGCAATAATTCAGTATATTTGTACAGAATTTATTGATGACATTTAGCCTACTTTTATGCTCCTTCCTCCATATTTTAAATTTGTACTAATCACTATTTGATACTCAGGTTTGTTTAGTTATTAATTTATTTTTGATTTACCTATAAGAAAGAGAGAACATATAGCACTTATTTTCTGCCCTTGCTAATTTCATTTAAGACAATTTCTTCCTGTTTAATTCATTTTGTTTCTAATTACAAAACTTTATTAGTATTCTGGATAATGTTGTATCTTATATGAAGCAATTTTTAATCCATTCCTATATTTATGAGAACTTAGCTTGTGGTTGGAATGGGTATGAGGAATGCCACAAAACATGGAAATAAAGCTTTCTTTTTTGCACACGGACTTCATGACTTAGCATATATATACATGGAGGTGAAATACTTGGATAATCATCAAGATATCTAAATTATACCAATTTTGATGAATGTTGTAATTCATCAGTACCAACAATGGATGAGAGATTTTTTTCCTTAAATCCTTGCTAGGATATTGCTGGTTTGAATAAAATATCATCATAGTTTTGACTTACATTTCCACAACTGCAAGAGTCTTGAAATTTTTTTATAAATTTCTTGCAATAGATATTTATTCTCTCATAAGTGTCTATTCAGATCATTTCTCCATTTTTAATTGGATTATGTGTTTTTGTTATATTCCTTGAATTACTTGTGGATTACTTGTATGTTTTGGGTTTTGAATCTTGCCAGGTTAATATCTGCAAAGAATTGATCCTCAATTGTCTTAATACTTAATTTTTTCCCAGGTTTACTGATATTTTTCAGTTATGGGTAATGGCGTTTATGAATTGTATCTTCTTTATCTTGTGCTTTTATGCTCATGCCAGGAAAATTATATACTATACTAAAATCTCAGAATATGGCACCTCTATTTTCTTCTTGTAGACTTTTTTCTTTGATTCTTTGATTCACCCTAACTTGATTATTGAACAAAGTTATATATGGACGAAAACTGATGAGATATAATAATAATGATAAACACATTCTGACTTAATCAGTGCATGTTTATGTCATTCAATCTAATTAGTTAAATAGGCAAGATAGAACTACTCATAGTTTTGATCAGAGACCTTGCATTTGACTTAGGAAGCTTTGGGAAGTTTCTTTAGAATTCAGAATAAAAAATAATATTATGGAATTCATAGTCAATCATTAAGAAATATATTAGCCAGCTGATTTCAGTAAATTGTGCAGAGAAAAATGAGAGTATAAGATAACATAATGGCAGACTGAATGTGATAATGCCGGTGCAGTGTAAAACACTTAAAAGAACAAAATTCAGGGATTATGCGTGCATTAAAACTTGAGGTGAGTAGAAAAGGAACAACTAGATATTTGTCTAGAATTTTTCTTTAGGCTTCATGACAAGATGCTAAGATATTAGCCAAATTGAAAGTTTAGCAAAAGTAGTTTACAAGGCTAGACATATCCAATGTGCTCTTTTTTGTATCCCTCTTCCAGAGAGCATTTATAGTCCTCAGTTCCCCCAGCAGACCCAACACCATCTGTCTTGTTATCATCTATATAAGTATTTCTGTCTCAGATATGAACTAACAAACTAACAAGCTTATCTCCTATTTGTTACAATGACATTGTCACAATTTACAGAGAACAGTTAAAAATACAAAAAAAAAAAAAAAAAAACCACTATGACTTTTTTTATTTATAGGGATCTTGTGACAGATTAGGCAGCTGTTCAAGCTTAAATAAACAAAAATACTTTGCTAAAGTGTTTAATGAAGAGATCTTATAGAATGTCAGTTTCATAATTCTTGTGTTTTTTTTTTCTGAACATTAACACTATAATGTAGACCATTTATTTCCCTTTTACTATTGTAGTAACTAGACAGTGATAAGGGAATACATACTGTTTTCAGGATTGGTGAAACAAGGACTCCACTCACTTGCTAGCTTGTGTCTGTGAGGAAAGGCATCCTCTGTCTAAACTTTAGAGCTCTTATTTGTAAATACATTTCTGGGTGCCCCAGTGTGCCGAACCAAAAAATTTGTGCTGTGTGAAGCTAGTAATTGCTAATAGCATTTAATAAAATAATTTTATAAGTACCATGACTCAAAATGTCAATTTTATTGGAATATATTAAACAATAGTTAGAAGAGAGAGCTGTATTGAAACAATCAACCTTCTTGTGCTCTATTTCATTTCAGGATATCATCGTAGCAGCTGCTATGCAAAGCACAAAGGGAACTTATGAAGTTTACTTGTTGTTTTTGCCAAAGCTAGATTAGATAAATTATATCAAGCCCAACATTTAGAGAAAGGGTGTAAGATATCAAAGATTAGAAAGTTGTATAAATTAGGATTTATGGTTCCTAATTTTGTTCTACAAAAGTAATTTCATTTATCCATCTCATACAAAAAATTCCTTTCATGAAAAATACCATCCTTTAGTGAATATGAATTCCAATTGCATCCCTTTTGTTAAATAAAAGTTTCAGTTTTGAATCACATTTATGTGTATTGTATGTATGTATGCATGTATGTATGTATGTATGTAGGTTTGTGTGCATGTATGGTTGTGTGTGTGTGTGTGTGTGTGTGTGTGTGTTGTGGCACAGGACCTGTATGGAGGTCAGCAGACACTTAGATGGAGTTACATCTTCCCGCTCACCTTGTGGGAGCTATGGAACAAACTCAGGTAAGTGTTCTTTGTTTCAGGCTCCTTTACCCTTGAAATATCTCACTGCCCACCCTTGCATTCTTAAGCTACCAGAAATGCTGCCACAGTAATTTCATTATATACAGAATGCTACTTAATAGCATTGCAAACAGTTCAATAGAATATGCAGCTGTAAAATCACAAATGTCGCTTTTGTACAAGTACTATGATTAACAAGTAGAATAATTTTGGAATCATACAAATTACATATTGATATTTATTGTTTTACTTTCACAAAAAATGAACTATATGATCACAATTTGAATCTCTGATTACAATACTAACTTTAGAAACATTCAGATAAAAGTAGATCATGTGTTTGTGTGTGTGTGTGTGCATATTTGTGTATAAATTTTCTATCCAAGATTGTATTTCATTTGGAAGAAATGGCTTACTGGAAATTCATGTGTAGTCATGCTATAATATCTTCAGTGTACTATAGATGACGGATTGTATATACACTTATGTTCTTTGAACAACTGTAGAAAATTTGGCTGGTGCAGGCTAGATTCTGGTTTGTTTCACTGCACTGAAAACAGAAACAAAAGGAGAAAGATAAAAAGAGAGATAGAGATAGCATAAACTCATTCTTTTCCTTCAAAATGAAGCTACCCTCTTAACTAAATAAAATGGAAGATAAAGGAAGCAAGATAATAATACAAAATCATGAGACCTAAAAGGAAGATACAATGAGATAATTTTAGTTAATTGCACGGCAAGTTTAATCATGAAATGATGTTCAGTTTGACTCTTAATATTTCTGTTAATCATTCTACATCCCTTCTGATAATACATGAAGGCATAGGAGCAATTGCATGTTTAATATAAAATACCTTAAGATGCACTTTTGCTGCTGCTTTTCCTTTCAATTCTAGTCAGTGACTGAAACCTCAATAGGAGGACTTTAACTTTATTGAATTTCTCTCTGGCAAGATCTTCTCACTCAAATGAGAAGTGAAATGTTAACTGAAGAAAAGTAAGAACTGAAGTATGGTAAAAACCAAACATACCTAATATGACTAGGTTCGCATACCACCCATCTACCCCCACAGTTCTATAGCTAGAATTATTTTATGATTTAGGGGGAAGGAGAACATTTGCTGTATACTTAATTTAATTTTTCACCTAATTTCCTAAAAGAATTTCATTAATTTCATCGGGTGATTTAAAAAGCAATGGGCAGCAAATAGCTTAATTTTTAATAGTATAGGCCAATGTATTTTCTAACAGTATGCATTTCTGATTGTTTCCGTTTTATTAGTGTGGTACTTTACACACACATTAATTATTAGTTCAGAATTTTATCTTTGTCTCTCTGTTGTTAATGTTGCATTATCAAGAATAGCTAATACCAAGAGAGCTCAGAGCATACAATTCAAAGATTTTCCTTTTTGTGCTATGATTTTTAACTTGCCCTCATAGCTCTGTCTCTTTAATCATAGTATTAACCTTGCTATGTTTCTTTACATCATTTCTAGAAAACATTGCAATATCTTCTTGCAGTTGAATGAAAGAAACAAGGCTCCAATAGTGACTGGCTCCTATGATCTAATGTGAAATTCACTCCATTCATCGCATTGAATGTATAGGGCAGAGACATACACATGTTGTTTTTGACTAGCTACATAGAGTAGAGGAAAGAATTTATTCAAGCATGTTACTCGGATACAAGGTACTTATAGTGTGATAACTAAACACTATAGATGACTAGATGAGGTTCATTCCATGAGAAAAAAGTGAGACTGTGCTTATTGGAGCCGAGTCTGATAGAATATTTAATAACATCAAGAAAATGTCATTATATGATATTTGTCAATACTACTTCCAACTATGAAGATTCTAATTATCTCTGTTTAAAAGATGTGCCTTTTGTTGTTCCTGCATCTTTCAACAACTTGTTGAATTAGTCAGCTTTGCAAACTATGGAATGACCTTCACTTTAATTATTACTTTTTAAATTATATAATAGCGAATGGATAACCATTTTTATGTTTTTAGAAAAATTTTGTGCCTTAAATTCTTATGTTTTGTTTGATAATGGTTTAATGTTTAAGTTTACTTAGAACTATTGATAACTCTCCTCCTTCAACATCCCAAGTACTTACATTACTCTGTGGGCCACCAGTGTTCTAAACGGTCGTTTTTATTTTTTATTTTATTTTTATTTTTAATTTTTATTTTTACTTAAAAATTTCCACCTCCTCCCATTTCCCTTCCCCTCCCTCACCCTTCCTTCACCCCCCTCCCTCTCCAGTCTGAAGAGCAGTAAGGGTTCCCTGCCCTGTGGGAAGTCCAAGGTTCTCCCCCCCTCCATCTAGGTCTAGGAAGGTGAACAACCAAACAAACTAGGCTCCCACAAAGCCAGTACATGCAGTAGTATCAAAACCCAGTGCCATTGTCCTTGGCGTCTCAGTCAGCCCTCCTTGTCCGACACATTCAGAGAGTCCGGTTTGATCACATGTCCCAGTCCAGCTTACTTTGGTGAGCTCCCATTAGATCAGCCCCACCGTGTCTCAGTGGGTGGGCACACCCCTCGCGGTCCTGACTTCCTTGCTCATGTCCTCCCTCCTTTTGCTCCTCATTTGGACTTTGGGAGCTCAGTCCATCGCCAGATGAAGGTTCTATGGTGATATGCAAGATATTCATCAGTATAGCTATAGGATAGGGCCATTTCAGACTCCCTCTCCTCAGCTGCCCAAGGATCTAGCTGGGGACATCGCCCTGGGCGCCTGGGTACACCTCTAGAGTCAAGTCTCTTGCCAACCCTAAATTGGCTCCCTTACTTAAGATATATTCTTCCTTGCTCCCATATCCACCCTTCTTCCATCCCAACCATCCCATTCCCCCAAGTTCTCCCCATCCCCCCTTCTCATTTTTTTCTCCCCATCTCCCCTTACCCGCATCCCACCCCCACTCCCACTGGAAGATCCATGGCACCTCTCTGACACTGCTTTCTTCCTCCAAGAATTTAGTTCTGTCTTCTCTGCCTACCTAAATTCTGCCCTATCAGGCCCAAAGCAGTTTCTTTATTAACCAATGAAAGCAACACAAAGAAGCTAGTTAGTTAGAAGCTAATCTTTGTCTGCAGTACCTGCCTAGCTGGGAAGCTGGGAGGCAGGAGGCAACTGTTAAAACTGTTAAAAGTTTACCTCTTTCTGGGCAGTTGTGGTGCACACTTTTAATCGTAGAACTCGGGAAGCAGAGGCAGGAGGATCTTTGTGAGTTCCAGTCCAACCTTGTCTACAAGAGCTTATTCCAGGACAAGAAACCCAGTCCTGGATTTCTTTTGTTTTGACTTCTATGTAGTGTAGAAAAACAAACAAACAACAAACAAACACCAAAATCAAAACAGAAAACCCAAACAAAACAGAACTGGAAAAGTTGTCATTAGTTTGGGTAACTTAGATTAATGTAGATTCCTCTCTGACACTCTGACATAGCATCATGTGTGATAAATTATTACAACTTACCTTCCTTAGGCATTAGCTCTTTACTATGAACACAGTGTGGTTATAAGCATCTGCTACGTTCAAGTCCCCCGAGCTACTAGTTGTGAACTCTGAGTCCTTGTGTCCTGGCAGAGTTGTCTTAAAAAGTAGAACAAAGATGAGTTCCATGTGATAAGAGGAAAATCACACCTCAAAAAATTGTACTGTAGCCTTTTCAACCGTTGTATAGTGCTCATATACCTCATGAAAATATAGTAAAAATTTCATTAACAATATGCACGTATGAAAGCAATTTTTAAAAATGTGTTACATGATCATAAATTCATAAGCAATTAAGAAAATGTTAGCATTTGTATTTTAAAGTCTACCATTGAGTTCCATGTCTATGCCATTCTGAAGCAAATCCACCTACTTTATTTACAGAATGTTATTGGTTTATATATACATATCATTATACATTTAAATTTTGCTCAAAAGTTAGGTTAAATATCTTAAAATTATATGTTTGCAGCTCACAGATTTCTCTTCATAATAAGCAAATAGATAAACATACCAAGCTTCTGGTGTTCTAGGGCCTTAACGATTTTAAGAATTCCGAATTTACTATACAAAGGAAATAAACATTTATCTAGGAAGAATGTATGTTTTCGTGATCTTTAGGAAGCACTCTTTACTGCATAAAAGAGTTGATATAGAGTTTTATTCTTCTATCTTCTCTTAATGTGCAGCCTAACAAATGAAAAGCATGAATTTTTAAAAGTATCTTATAAACCCTGATTGTAACCTTTTCATAATACCAGTGTCTTCCTGAAGTGTCTCATTTGGGATAGTCTTTGAACTGTCCATACTCTAAATTTGGTGCTTTTTATGTATTATTATTATTATTATTATTATTATTATTATTATTATTATTGTGTCTGTTCATCTGTGATGCCTTTGTTAGTATGGGTGTGTGTAAGTGTGCCATATATATGATTTAACATCTTTTTTCTAATAAATTTATGGAATGACATCAATCTTCCGGGGTCAAATGAACAAATGTGTAGTCATAATTTTTCTTTTTTTCTTTTAAAGTGTTCTTCATTCTTCTCCTGTTTAGTGTATGTTTACTTCAGGATTCTGCTATTTCACTTAAATAAGTGTAACTCTTATTTGCCAATATTAAGTATCTAAACATTATCACTGAAAATTACCACTGATCGAAGTTAATCTCTAAGGTGAACAATTGTTTTGGTACTATTAACACAAACTGTGTCTGAAATTTTTAACAGTTGTGGAAAACTTTCAGTCTTATTTTTCATAAAAACTATTTTGAACTTATTTTCTTTCTAATATATAGCATTCTTGGCCAGAAAAAAAAAAGTCTTCTTAAGAAAAGGAAAATAATTTCTTTCCTTGTGAAGCCGTCTAACCATTTAAACTCATAACTTGATTTCCCGTGCCTCTGAGCTACACTACATAGAAGTCAATCCTGGTACGTTATAATTAGACATGTAGGATAATTCTAATGATGTCTTACAACTGATGGAATCAGCTTCAGCCCTGTCTACCACCTGATTACCATGGAAACCATTGCTGGCCAACCAAGTAATTCCGATCAAAAGGAATTATTATTAATCCTCCTAGTATATGTTGGGTAGGGATTTGCAGAGCCTTTGTTAAAGTTTCTCGTGGAAGCTGAAAGGTCCAATAAGGGTAAATATTAATTCTTAATGTGCTGGAGAGCAAGAATGGCTTAGGCTCTGTGGGACACAACTGGCTTTCAGTAAATCAGATATTAACAGATTATGGGATCAGCCTTGCACTGCCCAGGGACTAGAGATAAACAGGTGGGTTTTACAGCAGGAAAGTAATTCCTAGAGCAGACTTAACCAAGTCATTGCCTCGTCAAACTGAAATTTGAAGGAGGAAAAATGGAATGTGTATCGAATTTCAAACTTGCTAGATTACAACTAAGGGAGCGTCTACGTTATCATACAATTACTTGAAACCGTCTGTTTTCTCCATCACATATGCAATACTGTTACAAGTAAAACAGAAAGATGGTTATGTGACAGATCAACAGCATTATATAAGATTCCTTCTAATATCTTTATATTTCCCCATGCTAGTACTTTAAACTACAAAGTCATGTTAATAAAGCAGTAAAAAAAAAAGCATTACAAATTACGGGTTATTGAACACAAAGTCCTGTGTGTGTGTCCATACATACGTGCATGCATGTGTTCTTTTGTGTGTATATTTGCCTGCTTATGGTGGAGATTGAATCCAAGCCTTTGCATGTACTAAGAAGGACTTATAAAATTGTACCACACCTTAACATCTGAAGAGATATTTATATGAAAATCATTATGAATAGTTATATATTATTGATTTATTTTACACACATTTGATATATAAGTCAAGATTTTAAACATATGTAAAAGCATAATTTTTTATTTTATAAAATTATTTAATTATAATTTAACTTTACTAAGTCATAAACATTTTAAAATACCTTTTATTTTGCCTGATTTCTTTGTTTTTCAGAGCATACAGAAAATAAAATGGTAGTAACATAAAGAGTAATGAATCTCTTTAGAACAATAAAATTTAAAATTTGAACAACATTTAATTGTCTAAAATTTGAGCAATAGGAAAATTTTATAGTTGCATGGTAGTGGCACACGCTTTTAATCCCAGGACTTCAGAGGTAGAGGAAGGAGGATCTCTGCGAGCTCAAGGCCAGTCTGGTCTACCAAACAAAGCTAGTTCCAGGACAGGCTCCAAAGCTACACAACAAAACCCTACTTCAAAAAGAAAAAGAAAGAAAATTTCTAAAATAACTTCACCCCCTATTTTCCTTTTTTAAAAAAGATTTTTATTGCAAAATAAAATTATTTTCAAATTGGTTGTCCAATGAATAAAAATTTACTTCAGTGTATTTGTGTAAGATTTTGTTTACTTAAAGAAAGAAACTATAAAACCATGGGGAATTAGTTCTTGGTCCTCTAACTTTATAGGTTACTTAACATATTTCTGATTTCCTTCGTCTTTAATCTGTAGTGAGCCCCTGTCTTTGTTTTTGTGTTGGCAGTTTTAAAGAGTTAGGTCTGGAAATGGCATTTGTAGCTTATCATTATGAAATATGTTTGTGTTTGCAGGCTGGGCAAACTGAAAAGGGAATTCCCATGTACATGTGTCTGGACAAGGAACTGTTTATACTGGCTGCTTACTTAATAAAGATAATCAGGAAGAGAAAACTCTATCTATCTCTGTCTCTATCTATCTAGCTACCTATCTATGTACCTACTCTATCTCGCTGTGTGTGTGTGTGTGTGCGCGCGTGTGTGTGTGCGCGCGCGCGTGTGTGTGTGTGTGTATATGTATGTATATACCTACATTCACACACATTTGGGTTTCATTCAGTTCTGCCAAAGCCAACCTTTTGCAGGGATTCCAAACTGTGACTCCTATCCCATTAAAGACATTTCCTCATGAAAAGATTGCCGGTTCATAAGCAAGAAACAAACAGAAACAATCATTCTTGAATATATTTTTCCAACTACTAAATAGCCTGAACTAATTGTAAGCATTGGCTGTTTCTCCTGTGATTTTTATATATAGAATTTATCACCAGTCTTCTTCCTTAAGAGAGCATGTATAC
This sequence comes from Alexandromys fortis, assembly GCF_014885135.2. Lineage (NCBI taxonomy): Eukaryota > Metazoa > Chordata > Mammalia > Rodentia > Cricetidae > Alexandromys > Alexandromys fortis. The sequence continues at coordinate 1,599,222 of NW_026067988.1, forward strand.
AAAATGACTGTTCTTAAGAGGCTTTCTGGCAGTTGTCTCTAAATTTTATTTATTTCATGCCTATATATTTTTTATTATTTATCGTTTGAGAATTTGTTTGGAGCGAATCCACTCCTCTTTCTTATACCTTCAATTTATGCTTTATTTCCCATTCCACTATTATTACTTCTCAAGTAAATGTGTCCTTGTGTTAAACCCATTAGGAACACCAAATGTGATTGGATGAAGGACAATCTACTAGAGAATCTGAGAAAAAAAGAAAAACAAAAACAAACACCACCACCGCAACAACAACAAGAAACCTAAAACTTTCCTCCTCCTCCTTTCATTCATCCTTTAAGAGGAATTCAAAGACTGCAGTGCAATGCAGGAGACAGTTTGGTTACTGCCTGTATTCATAAGCCAGTTATACACTCTCATAGGTGTTAGAACCTTTCCTTATTCCTTTAAGATATTAGAACTATCCTTTGGAAATTTGTGATATAGATACAAGCTTGTACATTTGTTGAAAACTCATTCAGTTTAGACATAGGACCCAAGGAAATTACTCTTCTGGAGTAATCGCAGCCCATTTTCCTCTATGCATACATAACCTGGCAATTCTGCATAATCTTGGAGTAGATAAACAACTAGCTGTAAGATTTATATTTGAGAAACCCCGAAAGTATAAAGGAGAGGATAAATGTGTTGCTGAGAAGCCATAAAATATGTTTTATTATACCTTATAGATACCTGAAGTGATTTTCATTATCCACCAATCATACCTTTCCAATTTTTAATTCATTCAGATAAAATTCATATTGGATTTAATAAAAATATGTAGTAATGAAATATAAATATAAAATAGCAGCCTAATGATGGCTTTTGCCCCAAAGTTGCTATTGTGAGGAATGTTTCTCCAACGCAGAGTAATCGCCTGCATGAGTAAGGCTCATGGATTGATTCCTTGCGTCTTGCAAATGATAAAGATATGTTACCATCTCTTGAAGAATTAGTTTTGCATTTCAAATTTTCAAAATAAATCAGTGAAATTGAAACTGTACACATGTATATTCTGAAACAATTTATGTGAGATTAATCAATTTTTCTTCTGAACTGAGTAATGTTTTTGTAGCTCACCTTGTTGGGTCCCTTGATCTATTAAGAGTACACACTTAAGTGCAACTCTTGTAATTTACCTGTGTTTCCTAATAATCCTCTTCCTCTCCTTTAAGATGGAGAAGTTACGGATCCAATCTCAAGGCTGGCTTCTAATTTCCTCGTTGCGAGTACAAAATTTGCCTAGAGTTTTGGGAGGTAATTTTGAAGACGCTGTCAATATTCAGACTGGTTAATGTCTCTTTCCTGCCCATGATCACACTGTTTTCCAGCTAGTATACTTCACTGGCTAGTGAAGCAACACTCAAAGAGTGGCTTTACTGTTCGGGAGATGTAAATGGAGTGTGTGTAGAATGGCTATAAAAAAGCAATTTCATTTAGGAAAACTCATTTCTTCGTGTATATCCTGTGAAGGGATATTGTTTGATTAAAATAAAAGACATTAAAATTCAATAAAGACAGAATGATCATGGTTGAAAGAAGTTGAGTCATTTTAAAGTTAATTATTCTTGTGGCTGATCCTGGGCCCGTGTAGCAGATATCTCTATTACAAAATCTGTTTGTTTCCACACTTCCACAGTGAAGAAACAAGATCTGTGAGGAGTCTGCATGAAAATACAGGCAGGCAGAGAGGATAAGTCCAAGAATGAAGCCATAGAAAACAAGGATAAAAGTGTGGGCCCTTCCTTATAGGAGAGGGTAAACTGAACATCCTATTAGAAGTATTTTTAATGAGTCTTCACTATTTATTGGTCATTTAACAGGTAAAGGAAGGCAGCCAGGATTACCACCCAGCTTATAGAGCCCTGAATTTCTGAGCCACCATTTTTTTTCATTCATCAGCAAAGTTGCTTTCATGTTGACTTCCCTTCCTCCTTCATAGATTTATTTTCTCATTCATAAATTCCATGAACGATAACTGCTTTATGTATATCAAACTGCAGAGGTGACAGAAACAAATAAATTATTAATTCGATAGAGTTCCCAAACTCATTATTTGTAAAAAGTATCTAAAGATCGTATTTGTTACCGAAATTCACTTAAAGTTGATCAAATATCCATAGAGAAATTCTAAGCCTCAAACAAGATATTAATAATAAATTAAGGTGTGACCTAATTTTTCTCATGATGACTACACTTTTCTTCCTGTAAATAAAAGTGGCGGTGACTTCATCGCTAATCTACATACTTCCTGGATTAAAAAAAAAGTGTAAGGAGGAGTCTCTGAGGGCTCCTTTTATTATTAAACTGCGTAATGTCTTCACACAGTGGCTGCTTGGGGTACATAAAAGACTGGGTTTTAGACAGACAAAAGAACTTTTCATGGGCAGAGAATTTTTCTTCCATGTTTATCACACAGAAGCTGCCCTGATAGTGTCGCGTGTTTAAAAGGCTTCTCTTTCTCTAAGTGACAAGCTTTTGGCCCACTTGGGTCATGCATGTTTATTTCTAAATAAACTTAGAAATGCTAAAAGAAATATGTATTAAGGAAATCAACAATATATGTGGATTGACATTAACCAAGAATCTAAAAGCAATTGAAGAATTCAAGTGTAGTGTTCCTCCTTTTCATACCCTTCTCATAGATTTAATTTTTGATTAATACAATGGAGCCTTTTCCACTATTCTACAGAAACAAAATCCAATCTGAACCTTATATAAGTGCTAGCAAACTTAAGACATGCAGAGAGAAATAATGAATGCATACATTAAATTGTGCATAACTTATAAAATACTTCATGCTTAATATCATCAACAAATTCTTGAAACAATAGTACAAACCCTATAGTTTCATATCTACTAACTTCTGTCAATAAAAATTAAAAATAATGAAAACTGTTAGACACAATTTATTAAATGTTCCAATGTATGAAAAGTAGTAAGCTTTACAAGGATACTCTGATTTATTTTTTGTGTGTGCTTACTTATAGTTAAGGACAACACAATGTAGTTGTGTAGATATGCCTGTGAAAATGATTAATAATTTTAATCAAATTAGCACTTCTGTCATCTGGTATAGTTTTTGTTTGCTGGCTGGTTGTTTTTGGTTTTTGAGACAAGATCTTACTACATGGCCTTGGCTGGTCTGGAATTGTAATGAAGATCAGGATGCACTCAAACTCATAGAACTCCCCCTGCCTCTGCATCTTCAGTAAGCACTGGGATTAAAGGCACACCTTAAAACATTTGGCCAGTTTGTTTCAATTTTGTTTCTTTTGTTTGTTTTTAATGTGGTAGGATTAGTCAAAATTCGATTTCTTGAACAATTTGTAGTGAATAAAACTATATTTGGTGTTTTATAGCACTTCAAAATTTCCCCAGTTAAATCATACTGTTTAACACCTTAACTGTAGAGGTTTTGTTTGTTTTTTAAATATGAATCTCCGTTTTACAAAGTGCATAGTGACATTCCAAGATCTGTATTTGTTTGCTCTTCTGGTTTTCAACAACTTGAAGCTGTGAGTTATCCATACCTCTGACACCTGCTTTCCAGATTGCAGCCTTAGCATAAAAAGAAAATTGAGAACAGTTGGTCTTGTGTACCTTAAGGTTCTTTTTTGAAAGTTCTGCCTCCACTGATTCAACCAAATGTACCACAGAACATTTAAAAAATGTTTTAGCAGCAATGGGCATAAACAAAGTGTTTTCGTGTTACAAATCTGTAAACATTGTATACAAAAGGTATTTATATTTAATTCATATTTCACATGTATCTTAAGTGACTTAACACTGAACTAAAGTATATAGAAAAATGATAAGTAATATGCAATAACTATATTATTTTATATAAAACACTTGTGCACCTTGGATTTTTGTATATATAGTAGTTAAGAGTTAAGTAGTTATAGAACCATTACTTTGATATCAATGGACAGTTGTGACAAAATCGATACTTTTTGAATTACTATGATTAGGAAGAACTCAGTAAGAAAGTTGTGTGTGTGTGTGTGTGTGTGTGTGTGTGTGTGTATGATAGAGATGGAGAAATGGCTCAGTTGGTAAGAATGGATGCTATTCCTGTAGGGGACTTCAATAATTTTTTCAGCACATCTACAGCATCTCACAACCTCATGTACCTCCAGATCTATACACCTTCTGACCTTTGCAGGAACTGTACTGAAATGTACAAGTCCAAAGGCATGCACACCTGCAAACACACACACACACACACACGTATTTGAAAAGTAAAAGCTTCAAAAGAAGCATGTTCATGAGACTTCACCATTATTAATATCTCTAGTTAAATAATATTTCAATTTGTTATTATATCTTATTCTAAACTTAAGCGGTTGGACTTTTGCCCTATACTATTTATACGAAAACAGTTGTAAAAGCTTACTTGAAGTTTACAGACACTCTAGGTTTCCAAAACGAACTCAATATAGAACAAAATTAAAAGTCAGCTTTGGGTATTCTTACGTTCATTCAGGAATATAATTCAAGATATTGAGTAATCCATAAACAAAGGTGAAAAAGCAGAACCATTTCACATCTAAAGATAAAACACTCTAGGGTCACAAAGATGAAGGTGACTCAAATTGTTTTGAGAAAGTATTTTGTCCTTATGCTGATACTCCATGAGGCTTCCAAAGGAAGAATCACATCACAGACACACAGAATTCCATGACTGCATTGAAGAAAACCACTAATTCCCTGGGACCCTGCTTCCTTCTCTTTGCAGCCCTCCAGCATAGGTTCATCTTTGACTCTCGGATCCGAACAGAGATTCCTTTTCTTTGCTGCTCAGTTATTTGTGAGTATCTGTGGATAATTAAAGCAAAACCCTTTTGGAGTTCAGCATTAAATCCTACGTTTTGTTATTCTCTGGCAATATATAGCAACTCTTATTTCTTCTTGTCTTAATGAATTGAATTTTAATGAATATAACGTGAAAGTTGCTTTGCTATATATAATTCTTAAGTGAGCCTCTGAAGGAACAAGATGAATTCATCTTTTTTGAGTTATTAATACTTCATAAAGCATATCACGGCTTTAGCATACTGGTGACTTTGATATCGTAAGACAATTAGCCTGCCACCAATGCAAATATTATGATAAAGACTTTAGTACCAAATTACCAGCTTTGATAAAACCCTGGTAGTTTCCAATTTAATAACTGATTTACATGCTACAGATAAAGCCCTAATTCTCATAATGGACAGGCATCAAACAATCATACATTTGATTTTACTTTTTTCAAAAGGGACTTCTACTTTACAGAAACAAGATATAGACACAGTTGGGTGTCAGAGTGTGTAACATTTAGGTATTGTTTCATTCTTTAATATCACATAGTGATGTAATTTCAGCAGTTCCCTTCCAGAGCTTCTGTCCCCCCTTCCCTCACTTTCTGCTGTACCACAATGTGATCTCCGTGAAAGGGCTTTCTTGATTGCAATTCCTGAACACTGGTTTATCCGTTTTCCTTGAGTCAAACCTCATTTCCACATTAGCCTAGTGATTTCTTACCAATTAGCTATTTTCTTAAGGCATATCATTTCACACTCCATGATTTTATACATAATTCTCCATTTCATAGGCCCTGAACATGACTCACTGACTCCTAGTTAGAATATCAGAGTAACTCAAATATTTTATGTGAATAAATAAATTTAGTATTTATAATTATAGTACAGTATTAAAAAAAAACACAAAGCCAAAAATTCTTGAAAATACTTTTCAGTGTAGTTGCATATCATTTAAAATTCTGTCCATATTCTTCATTTATGAGACTAAAATATATATTTCAGGGCTTCTGAAGACATTTCAGTGTGTAAAACCATTTGCTGTACAAGGTTGGGAATCTAAGTTCAAATTGACCATAATCACTACAGAGTAGTTTCTATAATCTTAGCACTTGGACAGATGGGAAACAGAGACAGGAGAATCCCCTAATCAGATGAGCCAGAGAACTTGTCATGTGCAGTAACTAAAAGAAGAAGCATTGGTTCAAGAAATGAAAGGACCAACAGCCAAGATAGTTTCCTAATCTCCGCATATGCAGAGGTACCTGTGTTTTTCTAACAAGGGCAGATATACATACACACTTCTCTCTTCTATCTCTCCTCTCCTCTCTTTGTTTCTCTGTTTCTCTCTGTCTCTCTCTGTCTCTGTCTGTGTCTGTGTGTCTCTCTCTCTCTTAGACACACACACACATACACACACACCTGTAAAAAGAAGAAAATTTTTACTATAATCAGTCCTTTATTTGGACAGCTTATTGCTTTTAATTTTCTCAGAAAGTATTGATCATTCATTCTGTGCCAAACACTGCATTCTTATAATGAAACATTATGAAAAAGAGGAAATTATATATCTCATTTTTGAGGCAAATCAAAAGCATATGAATATTTCAATCCTAAAAATCCATGTTCCTTTTAATCAAATCTGAAGTACATAATTCATTCAAATTTACTTTCTAAAGATTGAAATGTAAATAAGGATAAAAAAGGATAAATTTTTTTGAGATGCTGTACTTTAATTTTGTTTTGTTAAATAAAATTTTATTACAAAAGTTGTAACTGAATTAAAGCATCACACATATTTTCTGTGTAAAATCCAGATTGTTATGGATTTTCAAAAGCCTTAGGTAGTTGAAAAAGGCAGTATTAATAAAGCCCAGAGAAGATAATGATAAATTGTAATATGACCTGTAAACATATTAATAAAATTTAATAAAAAATTTGAATTCTCAAAATTTATTATGTAATATATTGATAGATTTGTAATACCTAGCCCATTATTTCTTAATGTAAGAAATGTGTTTACAGTAAGTGTAAATTAAAGAAACTTCTGATCAAATTCCATCATAATTTTTGCATTTAACACGTAATTTTAGAAAATTAATTACTGCATCCTAACCATAATACACGTGACTGCTCTCTTAGTTTCATGTGAGAATATGCAAACAAAAGACAATTTAAGGTTATTGAAATTAAGATCCACTTGTGAAAGCCTAATTAGCACTCTTTATTAACTTTTTATAAGTGAAAATGCTTATTTGATTAGCACAAGCTTTAATATTATATTATTTGATTAGCACTGAGTGTAATCTTATATGTGAGAATATATTCAGAGTATAATCAAAGGGAGTAAAATAGGGACGGGCCCAAATAACCCTGATCCTTAAGCTGCAATCCTGAATGCCTTCCCATTGTAGTTCATAGACTGGGATGGGTCATAGCATTTCATAAGAAATTGATTCTGATAGAATATAGCCAAACTTTCAAATAAGACAACCCAAGTAAGGAGCACACCATAATATGAATGTCTGAGATTCTACAACAAGGTACATTTCACTAGCACTTAACTTTGTTTAATTAGAAACAGTCCAAAAATCTCCAGATTAGTTCATAAAATAGATAAATAGCTTGAACAATAAAAATGTCATTGCTTGTCCATTAAATTTCCTTTCAGATACTTTATTTTGAACATACTTTTCGTATATTAAGGTTACTTGGATTATAAAAATGATGAAAGTCTAAGAAAAAAATATTTACAATTCATTAACATAAATTTTAAAAATCTGCAAAAGCAAAAAGTTAAACCAATCATTAACATTTATTCTTTTAATTAACATTCAACAAGCTTGCTATTACTAGTTCCTCTGACATAATTTAACTGATAAAATTCTAATTGACATTTAATAATTATGCTGATTAAAACATATTCTTTCTACCATTTTAAATGACAACTACCTGCTTAAACATCCCTTTTCTTTCACAAATTAATAAGAAAATGATATTTTTACATTCTTTTGGTCTCAAAATTGTCATTTATATGATTTACATTACATAGGGTTTAGAAATTTGAAGTGTACTTTCTTACTGTAAAATTAACCACCTTCTTCAGGGCACTCAGCCATATTTCCCTGACTAGCTAATCTGAGTCCTAGAGGTAATTACATCATCCTTGGAGCCATGCTCCCTCCTACATAATAGTGAGATGGCCATTAGAAGTAATCATTTAGTCTCAATTGTATTCCCCATTTCTTTCTTATTCTGCATACTTTTATTGTTGTTTGCTTTCTTCTGCCTCTTATTTTCTCACTGTCCTCATAATTGACTTTCTCACTTTTTCCTCCATCTCCAGGAAAATGTTAATCAAGGATTGAGTCTGACAGCAAGATAGTTTTGAGATAAGAAATGAAATAGTTTCAGAATTTTCGTATTTTCACTTACGCCAACAATTCTGTAATTACTTTATTTGAATCGGCTTCTTTCCCTTCTTCTTGAGTTTTGATAGAGATTCATAAGAAATATTAGACTTCTCACTCTCATTAATTTTTCCCACATTCTGAGTTTCCTTTACTACTACATCCAAGCATATAGGAGAGGCTCCATCATAGCCCACTTTTGAGCAGCTTCTCAGGGTTGTAAAAGAAACCCTAATACATTATATTTTGATCATCACTTTCACTTTGGTAGGCCCTTGTCACCAGGATAGGGAGTTAAGCCTACACTGTTGAACACACTATATATTTCAGACACAAGACCCAGAAGCTCCAGAAACTCTAGAACTGTTCTTACAACATTCTTCCTGAGGATTAGTTTTTATTGTACAAGAAATACATAGATAAACTTCCAAAGTATGAGAAGAACCAATAGTCCTACTCAGGCTTAATGTCTATGAAGCACGTCAATGACCAGCATGGCACTATAACCTAAAAGTACAGTAATAACACACATACCTTGGTGGTAACCTACTGTTGTTATTAGACTTAAGACCCATTTAACAAGAGGGAGATAATGACCGATACTAGAAACCTTGCCAACTAGCTAGGGCTAGAGAGGTTATGTAGAAGAGAATCTACAATGAAAAATTTACTAAACCAGTGTAACCCCTGCATTCTAAATATTTGTCCTCATCCGAAAAAATAAAAAAGGATTTTAGTCCTAACCCCTCATCAAGGAAACTCTCTTTGCAACAGATGACAGAAAACCACAGCCAATTTAAATATAGAGTTGTAAAGTTCATTCCCAAATGATACATCTTCAATATACCTCCAACACCCAAGGCTCAAAGATTACTACTGTAGAAGTGTGTGTGGAAAGATTGTAACGGCAGAGGAAGAGGGAGTTCTCTGTAAAATCTGTCTCCTAGGAATGCTAGCATATACATCTCATAATCTCACCAGCATTACTACCTAAACATGATTGAAAAGGGCAACAATAATAGGTATGCTAACGTGGATGGGAAGAGCCCATAGGCTAAAAATCTTACACAAAGAATTACAGACAACTAAGAAATGCCAAGACTGGGAGAAATAAATTTTCCTGGAGAAAAGCCCATCAAATTTTTGACCAATACAAAATATTCGGCGCTAAAACCATATATACAAGCAAAGCATCATAATCATTATATTATAAATAAGTTGTGTTTATGTATTTGTAAAAATATGTATGTTCGTATACATTAAAATATGTACATGACAATGATTAATGACATGAAGAAATACCATGCATTTGAAAAAGAGCGAGGAGAGGCATATGGGAATATTCAGAGTGAGAAAAGGGAAAGGAAATACGATTATTTGCATATAAATTAAAGGAAATAACTTTTAAAAGTAAGTCTCTGACAAATTAACATTCCAGTAGAGATGCTAACTTTTCAAAAGTTAACCAATAGTGTATATTTAAAATATAAGTAATTATAAAAGTAAAAAAAATAAGTAATTTAAATTTTCCATGGCAATGATTAAAGGTACCAAGATAGTAACTATATGTATAGTAAAATGAGGTGAAACTTATTATTTTGAAAGCAGCATTTTAGATTTGCATCAGGGAAATGACCTCCAGCTTCTTATACGTTGCATTCATTCCTAGAGGTGGCTGTAAGCAACCTGGCTGAGAGCACTTTAAATTGTCACCAGCCTTTTGCAACTTTCCTCCAAGGATACAACATAATCAAGTTAAATCCAGGGTTCTGTGAGGCTAATGTTTATTTATATAGAAGTTTGATATCATTAATATTATCTATTTCAATATTTTCTTATAACAATTAATCAGGAAGTACATGTTTCAATAAACCCATTTGTGGTTGAATATAAAGAGAACCCTGAACAGAGGAAAACATTTGTGGTATAAAAATCATTAAAGCCACACACAATAATAATTATTACCATTTTCAGCGTCTTCCTAGAAATCATTTATAGTTTTTGAGTTTTATAGTTTTTATCACTACTCCTACCCAAATTGACGTGTATGAAGCAATGATAATCAAAGAAAGAAGAATATCAATTTAAGAGTTGGGGGGTATGGGAACGATTGGAGGGATGGTCTGTGGGAGGTACTGAGGGAGGAAAGGGACTAAGAAAAGTGATATAATTCTATTTTAATTAATGATACATTAATCAAATTGAAGATAAAACTCTGAACAGGAAAAAAAACTTACTAAAATAATATTTTAAATAGTCATGGAGTATTATATGACTCAGGCAATCTAGCCCCAAGAAGACACTGATATTTAAGGCAGTCTTGCTGGGAGCTTCACTAGCCCAACTTCACTTAGGTTAGAACAAAAGGCTGACTGCATGAGGCACATTCTTACTAGCATTTGCATTTTCCTTAATGGGCTCTGCAGTGCTAAGAATGGCCTAGCTTTTAATTTCGAAACATACCCAACTTCCTTGAAAAAAAAACTGCACTTGGCCATAAAAGTTTTGTGCTGCTGTTAGTGACTCAAACTTGTCGTGACCTCAGTATCAAGAACTTTTAAAATAACCAGTCATTTTTCCCTTTTCTTTAGCTGTAGGCCATTTTTCTGTGTCCTTCTTTCTTATGACATTATAAATGATGTCCTTCCCTTAATCTCAGGGTTACCTTGAAGATATTTATAGACCTGGTTCTGATCCCTCTGAGGGAGCTCATCAATGTAGACTTTTCAAACTTCGCTTTTCGTGTTTTCAAACTTGGCTTCATAACATTTATTTTGGCAAAATAAAATTGGTCAACATCAAAAAATTGTACCTGTGTAAAATTTTTTAAACTATGTGGATTTAAAAACTTCTTATAAAAAAAATTACAGGAATTGGGAGCATGGCTTAGCTCTTTGGAGTGCTTGCTATGCAAGAATGGGAGGTTTGAATTTGAAGCCCAATGCCTACATCAAAGCTGGGCACAGTAGCACAGGCTGTTATACCTACACTGCGGAAGTAGATATATAACAGTCCTACAGCCATTTTTGTTAGTCATTCTAGCTAAACTAGCTCGATCAAGGTTCAATTAAGGAATACCATCTAAAAAGAATAAGATGGATAGTGGCTGAGAAAACTGTTAAACTCATGTGCTTGCACAGAATATCCTCACACACAAAAGTAAATGACAAACGAAAGGAAAAAAAATACATGAGGGTAGATGATTTTATTATTTACTTGGTAGTCATTTGCCCAAATTTGCCGTTCTAGTATTTACACTGCTGTTGATTGATTGGTGTATGCCACGGATTTATCTTGCCTGTGTATTCTTCTGTGCACAAATTTCTTAGTCTCACTAGCTTTCCTAAGTTTCACTGTTCTTGTATATACAAACATACATACACAAGCACAGATGTGCTTTCATCAATCATAGATGAAATCGTACATTGAATAGTATATTGGTATTTTCTCCTTATTCCCTTGCAGATAAGGCCCCTTGTCTGGACTGGTAGAATAACATCCTATTGCATCTAATTTTTCATGAATTAAAAATTTCCATAAAATGATAATTCTAATTATTGTTGTGAGAGAGTTCAGAAGGCTGATATTAATTGAAACATATTATTACATTATATTATATTGTAATTATATACTATTATGCATTTTATAGTATACTTCTGAAGTACCACAGGTCAGCAGTCAAGGTGATTATAAAAACTTAAGCAATCATGTTTCTCAAGGATCAACAGAAACACATATAGATTATTTATGCTTTTATTAGTATCTCAAACACTATTTGCCAGACATCTTTTGACCATTTTACATTCATTGAATATAATATGTTTTGAATATAATATACATACATTGGATACATAGAACTGAATGAAGCATTTATAAAATGAAATATTACAATCAGCTTTATTATTTAATGTAGAAACTGATATGACAAACTAGGTTGGAACTTTTGATAAAAGGTTTGTCAAAGACTCTTACAACCGTATGCAGTTTTCTTTTGTATTTTTGTTTTCTGTTTGTTTGTTTTTGATTTATTGTTGTTGTCTTTTTGTTTTGTTTTGATTTGATTTTTGGATTTTGGTTTGTTCAAGACAGGGTTTCTCCGTGTAGCTTTGCAGCCTGTCCTGTAACTGGCTCTGTAGACCAGGCTGGCCTTGAACTCACCGAGACCTGCCTGCCTTTGTCTCCTGAATGCTGGGAATAAAGGGATGTGCTACCACCACTTGGTGCATGTAATTTCTTTAAAGAAGATGTTTTACAAATAAAAATAGGCCAAAATATTAATACTTTAGTTTATAAGTTTAATGAGTATCATTTTATTTCCTCAAAAATATCATTCTAGACATGAACTTATTTATAATAATAAGTATTATTAATGTCAATTTTCTTTCATTTTTTATCAATAAGAGACATTAACAGAAATTTTACAAAGGGTGAAATTTTACAAAGGGTATAACTAAGATGTGATGTAAACATACTAAAATTTGATTAATGCAACTTTCTGTGTAAACAGCACCAAAATAATTGTATTATCATTTCTTACTTATTGCCACACAGACTGTACTGCCAGGTCGCCATCCACAGCTATGACCAGCAAATTCTGCAATGGGGAATAAAAGCACACATCTAAGTGAACTAGTGAGCTTTCGGTTCCTTGTAATGAGATGGAATTAAATAAATAAAGAAGGATAAATGCAAGTAATAAAATGGAATGGAGAAATGCATCATTTCAACAAGACAAGCAAATAGAGATGTTTCTGCTCCTTATATCATGAATATGCAGTTGAGAAGTCGTGTAGGTAATGGAGAATCGCATAATTAGCATTTAACTGTGTAATCAAAAGAGTTTATCAGCTATATTAAGCAATTATTTTCCATCAGTTCATGACTTAAATTATTATAACCAAATCACTCTATTTTTATACAGTTTAAAAATTGTACCTTGAAAAGCTCTCAGTGCAGTTTAGTGTTTTATTTGTGTTGAAAACATTTTATTAATTTCTAAAGGCAAGTGTTAATTTTCTTATGTTAACACTGTAGCTAATAATACTACCTCATTTGTTTTCCTTGTGTCATTATTCAATAAAATTACAGCACATATTATTCCTTCTTTCAGATTCCACCTGTAAAATCAGACTGTCTATTTCTGTGTAGGTGTGATAAGTTGTTCTTTTAATTTCAAAAACTTACCTGACACATGAAATAACCTGAACAAGAATGTGGTTTTCCTAGGCAATGCTTGCCCATTACATTGTATATATGCTGGCTTCTGCCATTTCTCCAAGAGTGGAAAACTAGGCAGCATGATTTGAGGTAGTGGGGAACTGTGTTCATGGAGAATTCCACAATTATATTTGCAGAGGGAAGAGAGAATATGTCCATTTTAATGCATAGTTATTGTTTGTCTTAATTAGAGTTACTGTGGCTGTAATAAAACACCATGACCAAAAACACCTTGGAGAGAAAAGGTTTCATTTGGCTCATAACCAAATCATAGTCAGTCACTGAAGGAAGTTAGGACAGGAACCGAAAAAAGAGCAGGAAACTGGAGCCAGAAGCAGATGTGGTGATAATTACTGACTTATCCATCCTGATTCAGCCTGTTTTCTTATAGAATCTAGGACCACCATCCTAGAATAGCAGCACCCACAATGCTCTTTACTCTGTCTTATGATTCACTTATGAAAATCTCTTATGTCTGGATCTTATTAAAGTATTTTTTTGCCAGTGGTTTCCTCCTTTCAGATGAATGTAGCTTTTATCGTGTTGGGATAAACATAACCAGGACATTGATGATTCATAAAAAAAGTATATGACTTCTTTAAAAACTTTGATGAATATGACAATAAAATCTGTGACTTAATAGCATGCATTTGACCTTAAAATGCCAGGTCAACTGAATTTTGTTAAAATTTATTATATAGACATTTGAGTTTATATTTAACTTGGTATGGGTGTATTTATTTACTTTTATTTTCTCTAATGATGCATATCTTGTATATAAGTTTATAACATTCCATACCTTACCTTTCCCCTTGTTTAAAAAAATATCAAAGAAACGACCTTAAAAAGGTCCTCTGTAGTTGTGTTTTTTAATCATACAGTTTCTATTTCCTTTATTATAGAGGAGTGGTTATAGATGAAGGGTAAACTTCTCTTGTGTTTGGCATCCCCTTTCTTAGTCATGGTTATCTGTTTTTTATGCTATGCATTTAGTTCCTCATTTATTAAATAATTTCAGTACAATGGAAGAGTGATAGTTCCACTAATTATACACTGAATAGACTAAACTATTTCTGGAGCCATCTGATTATTTTCTCTTGTAACTGAAAATTAGAAAACTTTTTTTTTTCTTTTTGGAGTTTTCAACTCTATATCAGTTTCTTCAACTATATTATAAGACATGGTGACATAGCTATAATTTATTATTTTATAATATTTTAACAATCAGGTTTTTATGGTTGCCTGTTTACATTCTTTGGTCTTTATGTGGTCTGTGATGGATTAGAATCATTAAAGAGTTCAGACAGGGGTCATCCATGTATCCTTACTAGTTATCACATATGCTAAACTTATTTAGAACACATGTTTGCTGTTTTTTGTTTTGTTCTGCTTCTCTAACAAACAATTCATAGTAAACACAACTCCTTAAATTTATTATAATAACAAGTGATCCCAATGAGAAAGATTGCATGTAAAGTCTACTTTTTCAATGTTTGACCTGTGACATCTACACAACAGAGGGACTTAAACTCCAACTGGAAGACTAGGGACTTTAGTTGAGCAATTCCATTTTCTATGGAATTGAAACCTTTTGTTTTCTAGTGGGCAGTAAGCACTCCTGAGATACTGAAACATATGCTATAAACACTATGAATATTATGGTCTGAACATTTAACAATTCAGCTCCTTCTTCTGTTCCTAAGGTGTACTGTTTGAGATACTAGAAGAGGATTCTTGTAGAGTAAGGCAAAGACATAGCGGTGAAACTTTGCTGTTGTTGCTTGCTTATTTTGTTTTAGTCTCTTTATTTCTATTTTAAAACCAAACAAGATAAGTTTATTTATACACATCCTCACTGATAAAGAACCTCAAGGTTCAAGAATCTTGTCCAGTTATATTTTCTGATGTTTATGTTCTCTCTATACTTTTCATGACAGACTTGGTATTATTAAAAATGTGATTTACTCATTATGAAAAGATTTACTCAACCTTAGGCTTGCTGGGATATTTTGTTTATTGAGAATTGAATGTATCTTTTCATATTTTAAACATCATCATCATCATTAAATCATCACCACCAACAATAGCATCAACACCAAAAACACTCATTGTTTTCCTCTTTCCAAGTTCATGATCATATAACAAAGGTGTGATACTCTGCATTCTAACGTGGAAAACATAGCTTAGGGATACAAATATATTACAGAGGCTTGCCTGTGTTTCTACATCATTCAGGATATCATGTCAAATTTGTATCTTAACAGTTTCTAGGTATTTTCCTTTTAGCTCTTATAGCTGAACAAAATCATGTCAGTCATCTCTGACTGCAAAAAAAAAAAAAAAGCAAACTGCCAGCTTCTCTGCTGAAAAAGTCAAATATGGCTTTCCACAGGTCAGCTAAGGTATGCTTTCTTTGCCATTCATGTCTGTGCATTCAGACATCTTTTATGTCTATGTCTACACTCTGTGTTCTCTCTCAGTCATTCTCAGATAAACGGCCCTTCGTATCTAATTGGACAAACTAATAAAGAATCAAATTTATGGGCTTAAAAGTTTGGTTTTTGAAAATTATCCTCAATAGCAATAATTTTCATATTTTTAGGGAATTGCATAAATACTGTTTATATTATTGGAAAAAGTAGAATGTTTTTGAGTTCCTGGACAAGATCTGAAGTTGAATTTGTCGGTATAGAACAGGTTTCTTTTGTTTACCTCAAATTTTAAAAATAATATTTTTTTTCTTTTTTCACATTTTTCTTCTATTGGCAGTGATTATCATTGGCAATCTAAAACCAGAAATTATGAACAGAAATCATACATTGAATCCTTTACATACATTAACTCCTAGCTTGAAGGATAGGGTGCTTCAAAGGAACCAAGTCATTCTTATTACCATATTCAAACAAGATAAATGAATAAATCCATTCACAAAGTATACATTTACGGAAGGATGCTTTTGGAAACGTCTTGAAATCCACCAATGCAGTAGCATTTAGCTTTAAGAGCAATGCATCTCTCATCAGTCATATCTGCTGATGTGGTGGCTTGTGGTTAAGTCCTGCAGAAAATCTGTGGAAACTCCTGACAGCTATCAGAAAATATCGAGAAAACTAAGCTTACTAGCTATATCTATTCTATAAATTCTAATTTTCATAGGAGTCGGGAAATATTTTGTGATTTGGTAAGGATCAATTTATCTCATTTCTGGTCACGAAGACAGCAGTTTTTTTTTTGTTGTTGTTTGTTTGTTTGCTTTTCAGTTTGACTTTTAGACACCTAATTGGAGGTCATTGAGGTGATAGTTCTTTCACTTCCATTTTGCAGAATACTTTGTTTCTCTTATATTTTATTGTTCTGCTTTCCTTCACTAGAACTGTTAGTTACCTTCCTTTGACATATGGCTTCCCCTCTACTACACTAAATAAACATGAAAGATGATAAGGATATGGCTACCAATGCAGACAGAAAAGAGTGATTGGAAATGAACCATAATAGTTCAGCAAAGGCAGAGCATCCTGTTGCAAGCACTCTGGCAGCTGCTGGGTGTTGCCTGGATGCAACCTCACCAATTACAGAAGAGTTCATTTGTAGATGTTGGGGATTGCTGTGTGGTTAGGATTGCCATGAAGAGATGCCATTTATCGTAACATAGATGGAATTGAAAGTGTAGCAATGTCCAATAGTTGGCCAATGAATCTGAAATGTTATCTAAAACAGATGGATTTGGAGAAAACATGTTGGCAGACACTGTTACTGTTGCAGTCAGCCTCCTGGACCTTTGGAGAATAGCACAGCCATTTTCATTTGAATATAGAAATACATAACAAAGGAATTAAAGAAGTGGGAGAAGATGAGCAAAAAAAGTATTGGAAGGCAATTGACTTTGGGTTGATATTTAAACTCAGCTTTACTTAGAATGCTAGTCGTTTCTAAATAAACGACTTCAAATTTATTTATTACTTCAAATTATCAACTCTAATACTTAATCCTAGAAATTTTCAAAGCCTCCAGGTAATCTTATATGTTTCTCTAAGATATTTTGTTAGAATCTCAGAATTTTTATTTCCAAGAACAGTATCCAGGTTGAAAAATAGACAACCATGCTATTCTTGTAATGTATGATGATCTTTATTCTGTTAGATGTTTGCTACTTTGTCCTATCTTTATAAATGAAAACAGATTTCTATCTGACCTTATTCATCTATTTATAAAATTTTTATTATATTGAAATTAAGTCTGTTTACTTGAGGGGACAAAATAACCAAATAATAGTATAAGTGTGGAAACATTGCATTTACAAAACTGACAACCTACAGAAGTATAAATATCTTAGCAATTTGATCACATGAGCAAGGTTTAGCTCAGAATAAATAAATATTTATTCTAAATACTTAGCAGAATTTTGTATCACAATAAAAACTTGTTTAATTCATGGAATTTATTTAATGTTTTTGTAGATCATAGTCATCTCGACTGCCAAAAGCAAATGTGTTTATGCTTCAATATAGTTAAAACGACATCTACCTTCATATCTGTCATTAAGTAAAACAAGTCACTGTAAAGCTTTTCTCATAGCAAATATACTTTAAATGGAGGGGAAATTGTCTCAGAATGCTAGTACTCTGACACACCAAAGGGGTATATATGCGTGAGAACCCGAGGATAGCTTAAGAGATGCATGGACACAAGAGTTCCCTGCAAGATTTAAATAGCTAGACTCTGTTCACTGAGCCTCTACAAGGTGGCATGAGCCACAGTAAATAATTTCATACTGAAGTCAGCATCTCCACAACTTTGGAGAAAACCAAGCCTGTGTGTTTATTTTCATTGCAGCTGAAAAACACTGACACATGAAAGCAAGTTGATTAAATCTGTTCCAAAATGTAGAGTGAGATTTAAACTGTTAGGAAAGATATAAACACAAAAAGTATATAAAATACATATCTGGCCGTTGATTTTTCTTTTATCGTATTGTCTAAAAAAAATCTTTAAAGGTAGAGTTTAAAAGTATCTTTAGGAGTTAAAGATAATGTTATTTCTCTTTTTAACAGATATTTGAACAGAAAATAATCTTTGTCTATACATCAATTATGACAGCATTTGAATTATTAAATTTATGGCATGTGTGTAGAGATTGGTTAAAAATGTGTTTTATTTATAAAACTACTAATTGCAATGATTTAATCTTCTATCTAATTTATTTAATTTCCACTTGAAAAAATAAAGGTTTTTATAGAAGTCCCAACTATAGTCATATGGTGGTAAAATATAGGAGAAAAATGATGGCTAGAAGGACTGCAATTTTCTCCTGTATGATCTTTCATATCAGTTTCAATCAGACATGAAGGTGTCAACAGGCAAAATAATGTTCTTGCAATGAAAAACACAGTGTTGGTTACACAGTGTTTGTTAATAATAACAAGGCCGTTACTCTGAATCTCTGCAGATCTTGTTGAAAATATCCTTTTGGACACAGGTACAACCAAGAATGACCCTCTTCTTGTATATTTAACTCAGGCAGTGAACAGCTTGAACTTTCCTCTAAAATGTTTTAGATATCTGGGTCAACTTACTGTAGCTGGCCTCCAATCTACCATAAACCATTCCTATTACATTTACTCTGCTAAGAAAAGAATAAAAATTGGATAATAGCTAGGGAAATTAACTGAAATACTAAATATGAAATCATGTATTGGGATAGTTGATTGGAATGGAAGTTTTATGTTCTTTAATATGCTATGGTTCATGATTTCAAATATATCTTTTACAGAGTTATAATTAATATCTGTTAACTAGGCCTAACAGCTCTACATGCATATTAACCACTGAGAAGATGATATATACCAGAGAATTATTGTATGAGTGCTGTTATATTCCCTATGTAAATTATGGAATTAGATCATAGTACTATTTCTTTTAGGACATGATTTTGTGTGTGTATGTTCTATATTTATATATATAAACTTGCATATTCATATGGTTGTACAACCGTATACATGTGCCTCTAAACATGTATATTTGAAAATGTGAAGGACAGAGGATAAATAACCTCAGATGGCTTTCACAGGTGCAAATCACCTTGGTTTTAAAGACAAGGTCTCTCATTGAACTGTATCTTGCCAAGTGGGAAAAGCAGGAAGTCCTTGGAGCCTCAAAGATCCGACTGTGTCTTCCTGCAAAGTACTGGAATTATAAATACAATAACTCAGATTTTATTTGCTTTACTTCTGTGACAGGAATCAAACTTAACTCCTTTCAGTTGCGTGATGGGCATTTTGCCAACCAGGGTAGAGCTCAAAACCTAGTCTCTGGTTTAAGGAAGAGTAATCACTTAAAATATTTCTTAGGGTGATTTTTTATATTATTCAGTTTTATATGGAAGGACTCTTGAATTAAGTAAATAACACTGAGTTTGCCACATAGATAAGTGATCTTCTATACAACAGTAAAGTTAAATTTGTAAGCAAAGGTTAACCTTATACAATCAAGGCTTCAAACATTTCAGAAAATAAACACATTTCTTAGAAAGAAAATTCTTCGTCTGCTTTGTCCCTCCTGTGGCAGAATACCTGGTAAGGACAACTTAAAGGAAGAGATATTTGTTCCAACTCACATTTGTTGCACAGAATGTATGGTGGCAGGTGTGGGTGGGTGGCACAGCTGTGGGAAAACTGTTAGTCATATCAATAGCAGGAACAGCTTTAGAAGTCTCCTTTATTCAACAAGCAGCGAAAGCTCTTGAGTGAATCAGGCTGGGCAAAAATCCTCATGACCCACATCCTATCCCTCCTTTCTATGAACTTTATCTATCTATCTATCTATCTATCTATCTATCTATCTATCTATCTATCTATCTATCTACCTAAGTCCTGCCTCAAACAATGTACAACCTTTGAACACTGCATTACCATCAGGAGGCAAAGTGTTTAGACAATTATTTTTTTAATATTTCAATCTTTGGGACATAAGTGCCCATCCACTTTGAACTGTAGCAATAGACTCTAAAACTGGCCATAATACTGAAAATATCCAATAAGTTGTATTGGCAAATATCACTTTTTAATATAAGCAATGTTCAGCACTGGCGTTTGGATTACATGTAATCATCTGTAAGATGTCTGTGTGTCCTATTGCAAACCCTTATTAAGGTTTGAACACGCTGCATTGTTTGTCTGCCGGGTGGCACTCGCACTATGTAGCTGTCCTCAGTATGCAATGTTTAAGATACTGT
Organism: Alexandromys fortis; assembly: GCF_014885135.2. NCBI lineage: Eukaryota > Metazoa > Chordata > Mammalia > Rodentia > Cricetidae > Alexandromys > Alexandromys fortis. The sequence continues at coordinate 1,619,924 of NW_026067988.1, forward strand.
TGGGGAAAAAATCTTTAGAAAGAAGAAGAATGAATATAAAAAGATACACTTTTATTTTCACACTTTCATTACAAAATTGACATGTCAAAAATCCAAAGCCACTTTCACCTCCCCTTGGAAGTCATGGTGCATTACTAGATAGCCAACTTAAAAATCTAAAATTGATTTCCCGTGTGAAGTGAGTTTTAGCCAACCATCTGCTCAGGAGAGAAGAAAGACAAACAAAGCTTATTCTTGCCCAGTGCCATTATTCGCTGCTGTTAGGTGACAACCAGGAACCTTAAAATAGGCTTGCCAGGTTTAACTTTCAGAAGCTAGAATAAACATTTGTGTATTCTAGAGATTGGGGGCAGGAGGAGATCTAGTTAGGTCAAAGGGAGTACTGACATATTAGATAATGATTTGCTGAGCACCATAGATGTGCCTGTTTCCTGCCTCTAAACATGATTCAGCAACAGAAAAGGTGATGGTTTTCAATTTTGATATTACCAAAAAACATGCATATAGATGCAAATATTGTGCTGGCTAGATTTCATAATTCAGTAGATTTCAGCTTCCTCCCTTTCTGCAACAGGATTCATTGAGCTCAGCCTAATATTTGATTGTGGTTGCTAGGATTTCTTGTTGTATGTGGCCATGTGAGCCAACAGAAGTTAATGTCATGTCAAAAATGTTTTCTGAAGAACTGGGATGTATTTTTCTTCCTGAATGAGAAAAAAAATGTATTCACTTTCTTGAATATATAGATCATTTCTTGGGTTCTTTTATCCTTTCCTTCACTTATCAATTGTGATTTGGTATCGCAGGAGTAAATGTCTCTGCTTCAACTCAACCCAATCATACACATTCTCTTTTCATTCATCCCTCCCTGCTTCCAACCCTAACCTATATTTTTGTGCCTTCTTTCCATCTTATGCAGTACTCTTTATGTTAAAATCATTTCTATACATCCCATTCCCCCTACAGACTTTTATGTGCAGTTCCGTCAATGTAGAAGCATAAATAACTTCATCCTTATATGTCAGGACAGTTGTTATCCTTCTCTAATTCCTTAAAAACCCTAAACACTCATATCTTATCAAATGATCAGAAATATTGATTTTGATTCTAAAAAATGTTTACCATGTAATATCATTTAATTGAAATCTGTTCAGTGATTTCATATGCATGACCTCCACAATTATATTTTAAAGCAGATTTTATGAAAATGAAGACAAATAGTGAAGCAGCCAAAATTTGGAGGGGGAGAGAGAAAAATGATGCGTTGTATTTAAATTTGTGTGTGTGTGTTCTCTTTGAAGATAGTAAAAGACTTTCAGAGACTATATCTCAAAATAATTTCTTTGTGCTTTCCCAGTATTCTGTCTGGCTTGTTTATCGGCATGATTACAAGTGAATATGGATAGAATAGGTAGTTATTCTATGTAATATTTACCAGGGGTTTTAATTCTATGGGAACTGGCAGGAAAATCTTCAGTTTGATAGATTCTGAACCCAACTCAGCATAATCTACAATGTACTGCATCGAACCTTCCAAACTGCTATTTGCTAATAATGGATCTGTTTCAACTCTAGACTATAGAGACTAGATCTTTGTTTGAAATTGGAATAACTAGTCTCAATTCCATAATTTACTATGGTCTACTGGACCCAACTATGTTCTCTTTAACAGTGATGGAAGTATTGAAATGCGATAGAACACTTGGAAAAATATGTGATGTGAAGAAAGCCCTACTGGATGTTGATTGTTGTTTCATTGTTAGGAAGAAAAATAAAATGTATAAATGCCTCAGATCCAAGAGACAGACAAAAAAAATGGGGAAAAGGTCTGGGTAAATAATAAGCATGTTAAACTTCAGTGTGTTAAATATTGGTAACTGTATGTTACATTCATTATAGCTTGTAGCAAGATGAATTGAAAACAGATCATCTTTCTTGGAATGCCGCTGGTGTGCTGACAAGTTTTAGATGCCCCTCATTCAGATGTTCTGAAATGAGCTTTATCTACATGGGAATAGCAACAACAACAACAGCCTTATGAGCAAACTTGCCCCCATGGACAGGATGATATTCATGCTGACCAAGGTCATGCTGCAACATTGTCCCTCTCCGTCACAGTGCTGCAGGATAAACCTAAAATAATAAGGAAGGTCTATCAGTGAATCCCAACCTGATTCTCTTATTGAGCACAGTTTTTAACATACAAAAACTATCCCCGATTGAATGGAGGGTAGTATAAGTCCCTTTAGAGTCAGATTCTTCTCTTTAAGATGTATTTCTGTCTGAGAATATTTATTGCTGCCTTTCTTTATTGCATTATTCTATAACTAGTACTTGAAAAGTCTCCAAAGTCCACGGAGAAGTGCTGAAGTGGTTTAGTAAGAGGACATTGCTCCAGTGGAAAGGGTTTACCCTCTAATGCTTTCTAAGTACATCCTTTGGGCTGTAAGTGAGATCTGCACCTTGCTTCCCAAAAGAGCAAATAAACTCTATTTTGGTAAGGCATTGCTTTCTTTAGGTGCCTCTTGGGTCGGCCTTTCTAAACCACTGTATACAGTTTTGCTGAATCACTGAAAATAGGAACTTTTCTATAGCTTGAAATCTCCTCTAGAAATTTGTAATAAAAATAGATATATTAGTGGAAAACATCATAGGAGAATGTCAGCTTCTCGCCGTGTATATAATAGTTAAGTATATCCTGTCACTAAAGTTTCACATCAGTGGTTGCTTTCGTTATTTAGCTTTGTTTTGCATTTCCAACTTTTCACGTTTTAAAGATTCAGTGGTGAATAAAATAATGTTGTCCTTTCTTTTCGGGATTTAAGGTCGTAGTAGTTCGGTGATTTAAAAATATACCTCGAAAATTATACAGCTCTAAATTCTAATATTAATGTGCCCTACTGTTAACCAGAGAGAGTACATGAATGTGTAATATCTCTGAGTTGTGTTGCTTCTGGATAAATGACAAGTAAAAGCCAGTTTTGCTAATATGTAAATTCTAATAATCACATTTGCATACCAATTACTAATATTTGGTGACAGGAGTTGACAGCAAACAGCAAAAGAAGGACTTTATACATACACTGTTTCTACAAAAAACATATTCAAATTTCCCGGTGGACCACAAGGATATATGTAGACATCCTTCCACATCTGAAAAAAAACATGTGTAATGTAAAGAGTCTTTCTCTGTCCCATCAGCCAGCTCCCAAATAAAGACATGGAGACTATTCATTATGAAAGCTTGGCCGCAGCTTAGGCTTTCCCCACAAGCTCTTATAACTTAACCCATTTATTTTCATCTCTATTCTGTCATGGAACTTGTTACCTAATCACTCCAGACCACTTACGCTGCTTCTCATGACTGACAGTTGTATTTCTGCTCGGAACTCCAACTTATACCTCCTGCCTAGCTATTGGCCATTCTGCTTCTTATTACATCAATCACCTCAATACATTTTACACATTTTCACAACAGTCTAATTAAAACTCACACGTTTTACAGCTGTTCCTTGTCAGAATGAGAAGAGCCATGTTTCTTCACTGCTCAGCTTCATGCGTTTCCACTGAGTTAATCCCACACTCCTTCTAAAGCGTGGAGCACTAGAAGAAGCCATTTTCCTCTTTCTTCATTTTGTCTACATTCTGAAATAAGACAGTAAGCTAACATCCTTGCAGAAAGAGTGCTCTGACCAAACATCCCCGGGACAGACTTAGATTGTTTACTATTAAAACAATCCTCCCATCTCCACCTTAACTCATTCTACTTTAAAACTGTTCCTTTATCCATGAAGTCCCTAAATTCGAGATTTTCAGAGGAGCAAGTCGGGTCATAATACTGTCTCTGGGCTCACAGCTGTTACCAGCTCCATCCCAGAAAATGTAAGAAATATAATTAGGGTATTTATAGGACTCAGAGGCTTAGATAGTATTACATTAGGGAGTATTGACCATTAAAAAAAAAAAAAGAGAAACACCTTTCCCTATATATGGACACATAGACACTTTCCTACTAGTGCCAAAGAACAGTTTTTATTAATTCAGTTCAAGCTCAGCCACTTTTGGATAATAACACTTTACACCACTCCTTGCTCCCTCAGATCAAGGAGAAATGAATGGCTAGAACCTTCCTCTCCTAACATTTATGTAATCTATTTTGCGTTAAGGGCATCTGTAACCAAGAACATTTTATACTCTCTTTTAAATCCTCTGGTCAGTGCCCACATTAGAAACCTAGGTATTTGGCAGGAAATGCACTCTTTCAAATGGTTTGTTCGGCTATAGCCAAGTGCCTCTGCTTAAGAAGGCACACTTGTAAGCTGTAATGCAAATTTTCCTTTCATGACCAACACCAGGCTTTGGAGTATTTTCTTATTGTATTCAACATTCCTGGCTAGTGACTGCTACACGAAATTTTTCCTACCAAAATAGCAAAGGGAATGGGAAAGAGGACTTGAATAGAATTCAGTAAGATGACTGAACACATTGGGGTAAATGATGGAAGGGGAAAAAGAGGCAGAATGAGACAAAAGTTGCTGTGTTGACTCACCTCAGAGCACTTTGCGTTTTAGGATATGTGGTTGCTTGAATATAACTGGGCTCTACCATCTCATAGGGAGGGGCACTATTAGGTGTGGCTTTGTTGGAGTATGACCTTGTTAGATAAAGTGTGTTGCTACAGGGCAGGCTTTGAGATTTCCTATGCTGAATCCAGTGTCTCAGTCCAGCTCCTGTTGCCTGCAAGACAACATGCAGCGAGTACTAAGACCACCTGCTTGCTGACATGCTCCCTGACATGCTGAAAATGAACTGAACCTCTGAATTTTAAATAAGACACCCTAATTAAATGTTTTCCTTTATAAGAGTTGCCATAGTTATATAGTGTCTCTTCACAGCAATAGAAACCCTAAGAAGGGATTTATTTATCATTGGGATTTGTGGAATTGAATTATTTGTCTGAATTTATTGCAATTATAGTTAATATCTTTAGTTACAATTTCATTATGTGGATACAACACAAAAAGTGGATGGATAATAATATAAAAACCTCATGATCTATTATTTTATGAACATTTTGACAAATTTAAAAATGAAATTCAAAAAAGAGAAGAAAAACAAAAGACTGTTATTGTTAGAAATGCAAATAATAAGATTTATTTTCTCCTTGTACACATACAAAACAAAACAGCAACAGAGAATTAGCATAGTCAAATTATAGAGGTTATTGCATTGTGACTTTTGGTCATTTCTAAATTAATTGTTTATGCCAAGTCTTTTCATTTGTCCTATAATTGAATTTACTCTTGTTTTTTAATTTATTTTTTTCTTCTCCTCTCTGTCTGGTTGCATTCTTTTTCATTATTAATTTCATTTTTAAAAAATTTGGTTGTACATAAATTCTGGATCACTGATCTATCTCCTTATGATTCTCAGTTCCTTAGCAGGAATTTACTTCACCTCTATGCTGTTAGTTTTCTATCGAACTATATTTCTAATTTTAGAAGCATTCCTACATCTATTATCATTTCTACCACAGAAATTTTGGAAGAAACATTATATTAAAGGTCTTTGAAATACGGGTCTAAGTTAATACAATTTTTCTCCTTTATTGCAATTTCCTTTCTTTAATATTAAAAAGAGAGTATGCTGTCTTCTGGAAATTTTTATCATAAAGGACTTGATAATTATTTATTTGTTTGTTTTCTTTTCACTTATTTATTGGATTTGCTCTGTAAGAAAAAGTGCAGTTTCCATTTATGGTCTGATTTCCAAAAGATAAAGTTGACTCTAAGGAGAGACTTGGGTTGCATCAGGTATTCTCCTTGTAGATGGCAGATCAGTCAAGGTTTCATGACAATAGGACACTCAGCATGTCTGGCTTCAAATAGAATTAGGAAAAGATTGTTCCGTGTTGCAGGCACTTCAATAGTATGTTTGATTCTATCATTATTCTGTAATCTGCTCTGCCTATCTAGTTGTCTGAAAATTAAAAGTACATCTGTGCAGCCTTGCACAGTCATTCACTTTTTTTTTTACAAGTGTCTCTTCTTATTGTGATAGTCCATCAGTTCTCAAAGTACAAGCAGGGACTCAGAGGGACTGAAAGATCAATACTCTGCTCACTGTAGCGAAACTCTGTGTCTTTGTCCTTGTCATGATTCTTCTCCTCTCTAAATGTTTCCAAAGGGTAATTATGAGGGGATGCTTCATTTCTCCGACCAGCAGTGAGATGTGGGCCTTATATGCTTGTATGTTCAAAGTACCAATACCAGTTATAACTAGGAAATACATAATTTACTTAACGTCATGGATGTATCATTCATTCTCCGTGAAATTTTCATGCTATACCTTACTAGTTATACTCAGAGTTTCTTTTAAGTTGCCAATATTTTCAAAACATTTTTTTTCTTTTAGTATTTTGGCTAAACTTATGGATAAACTTTAAATTTGACTCATTGCATTTTAAAAACATTATTTTAAGAAAATGAAGTGAATGTATATTTGATTAAAAGACCTTAAGTAAACCATAAATTTCATAATAAGCTTCTGAGAGTACATGGAATTTGACTTAATATGTGTTAAGGTACAATATGCATTGACTTTTGTTAATGTCTTTGCTACCATTATAGCCATGTGAAAGTGGTAGGTTTCAGTTAATTATTTTATGGTATAAAAATATATTTTACAGTTAATATTATTTTCACTTGAAAACACTGAGAAGCAGAAGTTTTCAGCTGTAGTAAATTAAACATTAAACACTCATTCAAGTGGCATATTAGCATTAATAAAATTTTGAATTTATGATAAAATTAATACTGACATCTCTACTATATCTATTAAGACAAATAACTCAAAGACCTTGGTCAATCAACCATCATATTGTGATCATTACAGTTATGAAATATTAAATTAGAAGAATAGAATATAATTTCCATCTAACTTTTGTTGACATTTACTTCATATAAAGAGTTATAATGCATAATGATAGTTATTGTGGTTATTATATGTATTGATAAAGATATAATATACAAGGTTTTCATGTTGGCATCTTTCTTAAATGAATATATTGAAATATATGAATCAGGTATCTCTGAATCATGAAGATATTTCCTGATGGCTTGGCAGTAACTTTAGCCATACCTAGGTTCAGGCACTTTAACACTATTTAATGATGTGGTTAAGGCCAAAATATTTCATGATTCACTCTCCAATTTGTTTGTATTTATCAATGCCACTTGTTTGTAATCAGTGTTAATTATTGCTTGTTAATTCTTGTAAAAGCCAAATAGTACCCTTGAGGAAGAGAGAATATTCAATTATTTCTACTTTTTAATCAGGAATTATGACTTTCTCAGAAAATTATTAGACCTTCCCAATGTATGGATATATCTACCTGTCTAAAAGTTCCAAAAGAAATCACATGACTAACGCAAACAATGAACAAAACTGTGTTCAGATGGGAAAAATACAAATGGAATAATTGTTTTCTTTCACATTGATATCTTTCTTATTGGATTATTTCTAATTCAGAAAAGCATCCTAATAATATTAGGGAAAAAGTCTTATTGAATGGTGCACTAATGGCAATGGATGTCCAGAAATTGAGAAAGTCTTGAAGCCCATCATCCCCACATAAGCATTTGGGAAGAGATATACGCTTGAAAAGAAAGGGTGTATCCAAAAGGCCCAAGTAAAACTTGAGCAAGATAGGCACACAGAGAAGAAACCAGAATTGAAACTTTTTATTATACAAAGTATATAGTTTAACCTTGAAGGAACTAGAGGATATATATATATATATATATATATATATATATATATATATACAAGGCAACAATATCCACTTTTGAATGAATATCCATAAATATTTAAGTCATGCTTGTCAAACACCAAGGGATTATATGGGATATCAATGTGTTTTGGGGAGCCATGTTGCATTTCTTGGATATGTTAAGTATTGCTTGAGAGGAGAACTTCCTGGAAATTCAACAGCTTCTACATACACATCAGCCTAGAGGCTTTATAAACCTTATTTTCCAAGGTAAAGACTGAAATTTGCAGAGTGTAGAAGAGAAATTTAAAAGGAACATTTTATTGTAGGGAAAGAAGGGGAGAAAAGAAGCTTCTGGCCATCAGAAATGATCCCTGGAATTAGAGTATTGTTGAATTTCCTTGGATTGAATAAGATTTTACTGGATAGCAGAAGGAAAGGAGAATGATCCGGTCTCTTTTGGTTCTATTCCAGGTATCTAAGGGCCTTATAAGTTCAGTTACTTCCTCAGTGTGATTTTCAAAAAACAAGAATTCCTTTAGGAGGAAAGAGAAAAAAAAAGAGAGAGAAAAAAGAGGAAAAAAAAAAAAAAAAAAAAACAAAACCAACCAAATGCCCCCAACAGATCTGATCCTTTCTGCCATCTCCAACCTCTGGCCACAGCTTAATCTGAGCCTGAGAAGCTTTTGGCTTCAGTTCTTCCAATATCTCTGACGTCTAGCAAGGATGAGTCGGCCAACATAACCAAGGACAGATCTTGATTTTAACCACTTGCTGTTTACTATTTACCTGATATTTATGCATAGTTTGATGATACTAACTTGACAAAGTGCATTCATAAGTCTGAATTTCCCTGTTTGTAAAGCAATGCTAGGAAGATATACCAGTTTTGTTTTCTTTTTCTTTTTTAAAAAAATCTTGTTTTCTGTCCTTTCTACTTCTACATTGTTATTTTACTATGCCCACGTAAACTCTTTACATCTGTGCGCACAAGAATTCAAAGCTGTGATTGGAGAGGAGCCTTGCAGTTGACCTGACTTGACTATCCTCTTCTTTCAAAATAATCTGGTCAAAGAACACATTCCTTTTAGTGATATTCCCATGACTGTGTATTTCTTTTTTTGCTTGATTTTTCCCTAGCTACTAAATCCCACTTCTAGTACTAGAGAAGAAATATTCATGAGTTTGTCTCTACTTGGGCTGGAAATGCTTATGTTGTGACTAGCTGCTGCTGATCCAGCAGAGAGTATAGTGTTTGTCTGAATATAATTTTTCATTACCATAGGGATAACCAGTATCAGAGAGCATCAATGAAGTGTGCATAAATAATAATCGCATATTTTAGCCTTTTCAGATATATTCTATTATACTTATGCATGGCCTGCTATTAAATTTATATTTAATGGCATAACTTCTACCTTCTAATCTCTAGATCAAAGAAGCTAATTTTCCAGGAACATTAGTAATTCATGTGCGTAATTCTCACTCTTGACTTGAGTACAGGGCTGTATTTTAAGAAAGCGGCTTCTCTACAAAAACTGTTCATGACAAATATAAATGCAGATACCTCCTCTAAATATAATGTTTGTATAGATGAGAAAAGGACTTGTAAGGTTGCGAGATGAAAGTCTCATTGGTGCAAAACCAATAAAGGAAACTGTATCATCTCTTAGGTTTATCATTACATTTAAACTGCCCTGGGGATAGATACTTTCCTCTATCAATAGTATATTTGGGACCTTAAGTTAAATTGACTAGTCAGATTTTTTTTGAGATTCTAAATTGTATCTCTAAGTTTAATAATAACTCTCCCTCCATGCTTATCAAAATAAATAAAAATTTTGCTTGTGAATATCTCTGTATTTTTGACTCGATATCACTGATATTTCTCAGAGGAATTCAATTTGTTTTCATTTGTTAGTCTCTCCCTTTTTTGAGTTTACACTTTCAAAGGGAAAAGTTATTTTCTAGAGGAAATGGTTAAGGAAAATAGCAATTCTTTTTGACTGTCTTAAATTGAAATAATTTAGTTTTATAAGAAAATGAGCAGATATCCTGTAGGCTTACATCCACACCTTGCTTTAAGAGAGCAGTCAAATGTGTTTTCCTGTTTACACTCCACGTCCCATTTGAATTCCAAACAAGTCACGGTAACACACCCGATCTGTTCTAGGCGGCCTATTTTCAGCTCCATCAGAGACAGGGGAGGGGGAATCTTCATTACTGTCGAAACCACGTTTGCATCAAAATGACAGCGCTGGAGGATAAAGAAAGATGCAGGATGACCCTAGGCTTAGTATCCACATCTGAAAAAATATCTTCTTGCACAGGAAATGCCACAGCCCCACCTTTCGTGAGCTTGATGATACCTCCAGTTTCGAACAGTGAAAGACCCCAGAAAAAGCTAAGGCTGATTAAGCAGGAAAGAGAAACAGTAGAACACCCAGCAGACCAGAATCTCCCTCAGAAACCTTCTAATGTATACTCCATGATGCCTCTGTAATACACCTATTATTATTCCAACATTTACAAAGGAAAATTTAAGTTGGTTCCTAAAATAATAACTCATTCATTTTCCACTATTAAGTGTAGTGATATCAGAATTCAATTATAGATTTGCCTAATCTCAAATACAAAGCTTTTCCTCTGTACAGTTGAATGATACAGCTTAATAAACAGAGGGATTTAGTATTTCTTACTTTAGGCAGCATAATCAACAGATATCCAAGCATTCAATTAAATTGTTTTGGCCAAATACATACAGACACACACACACACACACACACACGTGTATATACTATACATTGACATTTATTTCACCTTTTCTTCTAAGGTTGTTGCCTTTAAAGGATTAAAATCAGACTTTCATTTGGGATTAAAATTACCCTCATCATTTCAATAAAATTGGCCACAGTGTGACATCTTAAATGGAATGGACTGCTTATAATGTGAGAAATTTCTAAGCAAGTCCTAAGACATTAGTTTTGAGTATTTAATATAATATGTATTAATTTAAGTACTCAATTTGGATCATTGAAACTGTACCTACACAAGTTTTCATTTTTCACATTAAATGATAAATCTTAATTTAGTATATTACCCAAAACAAGAAAAAACAAGAGAGTAAGAAAAATCTAATGGGGATATGTAATTTTTTACATAGATAAATCAGCTGCAAAATTAATTAAAATGTCTACAAATCTCAAAGGTCTTTAATTCTTCTCACTGATTCGAACCTAATCTCAAGAGACATTATTTAGAAAATTAAGTCATAAGCATTCCAAAGGCAGAATTATTAAATACACTCAGCAAACATATATAATTCAAAACATATTTTGTGATATTTACCAAAAGTATTATTCTTCATCAAAATACCATCTATCCATCATGCAGATATAGTTTTAATTTAGTTTTTTTTTAATCAAACTCCCTATCTCCTGCATTCTAAGGCCAAAGCTCAACACTGTAAAGCAAAAGACATAGTCAATAAGATGAAAAGGCAGCCTACTGAATGGAAAAAGATCTTTACCAAGCCCACATCAGACAGAGGACTGATCTTCAAAATATATAAAGAATTCAAGAAAGTAGACATCAAAATATCAAATAATCCTATTAAAAATGGGGTACAGACCTAAACAGAGAATTCTCAACAGAAGAATTTCAAATTACTGAAAGACACTTAAGGAAATGTTCAGCATCCTTATTCATCAGGGAAATACAAACCAAAACCATCTTACACCTGTCAGAATGGCTAAGATCAGAAACACCAATAATAGTTATGCTGGAGAGGATGTGGAGTAAGCAGAACACTCCTCCATTGCTGGTGGGAATGCAAACTTGCACAACCACTATGGAAATCAATATGCCAGCTTCTCAGAAAATCGGAAATCAACCTATCACAAGACCCAGTAATATAACTTGTGGGCATATACCCAAAAAATGCTCAACCATACTACAAAGACATTTGTTCAACTATGATTATAGCAGCATTATTTGCAATAGCCAGAATTTGGAAACAATCTAGATGTCCCTCAGCTGAGGAATGGATAAAGAAAATGAGGTACTTTTACACAATAGAGGAAAAAACAGCAGGAAAAAAAACAATGACATCTTAAGATTTGCATGCAAATGGATGGAACTAGAAGAAATCATTCTGAGTGAGGTAAACCAGACCCAGAAAGATGAACATGATATGTACCCACTTATAGAAGAATACTAGCTGTAAAACAAAGGATAAACTTTCTGCAGGTAGACTGCTCCAACACCCCCCCATCCATTAGACCCTGTAGCTACAAGGCCCACTCCACACCAAAACCACCCATCTCTTGCAATGTCAGAGGAACTCTGAATCACAAGCTGGAATGACACACAGCTGACCAAGAGGTGAGTGATCAGTCAGCCAGCTGGACAACCCACTCTCTAGGCTCTCAGTAACCTCCCCCACCTGCCTCAGCTTCACTAGCTCGCCAGCAGGCAAGCTTCCTGCAGTAGGCTGCTCCAACTCTCCACCCACACAAACCCATCTATCATTACCTGTAAGTTACAAGGCCCACTCTGCCCCCAAATAATTATTGTCTTCATACACTTAAATGGAACTTTTTTCTGGAACTTACTTTTTCCATTGAGAAGACAGAAAGGTGTTGTAAAAAACACTTGTTGTAAAAGAAAAGGACAGTTTATAACTTATTTAAAAGTGGTTTGAATAATTTATGATAAAAATGGAGTACATGGAACAATTTTTTTAATTTTTAATTTTCATTTTTATTTATTTTTATTATTTAATTAAAAATCTCCACCTTCTCCCCTCCTCCCATTTCCCTCCCGCTCCCCCATTCCCCTTCCCCTCCCTCTCCAGTCCAAAAAGCAGTCGATCCTACTGCATGGAAAAAAATTTAGCAATGACATGTAAAATACAATGCCGAGGGAAACAAGATAGTTGAGGCGATGAGGATCTGGTTTTGAAGTTCTTTCTGTGGAACTGCCATGGTGAAAAGAAGAGTGCCTGCTACCTTAAGTGGTCTTCTGACCCCCACATGCTCTCTATGGCTTGTGTGCATCTACACAAGCAGCAACACACAAGCACACACACAATAGGTTAATATAATAAATGAAGCTAACTATATTTTAATTGTTGCTTACATCGTATTATATACTAATAGCTCTTTGGAGTACTTGTCCTGCCTGAAATCAAATCATATTCATGATTCCAAAGATGTGTTCATACACTGAGCCAAAACTGAAATTAGTGATTCAAATGTTTTTGGTATTAAATATTGAAGTTGTTATCACAATTGAAGTATAGTATCATGCCTCTCCTCCACAATGCAGAATTACAAAACAAAAATAATACTGTACATGACCAGTATTGCTTTTTGTGAATGGTCCCCTAAGACTTTCGACTTGGGAAGCTGCAAAATTATCAACACAGCAGCAGAATTACTACATGTGACTGTCATGTTACTACATTTGTTTTCATTGGTTGTAGAACATTCTCTTCCCTTTTTGCTTGTCCAACAATTGCATGTATTAACAATGAGATGTTTCTCCTGTAAATATCTTTATATTTTATTCATTTTACTTTCCTTCCAGAGACATCATCTTTTAATTTCCTGATACTTTTCTGGCCAATTTATCAAAGGTGGACATAAATTACACCTTACATTTATAACATTAGACCAATATGTAGATGCTTTTAGGGGTTAAAGTGCAATGTTATGGTGCTTGACCTTGGGCTAAGTTAAAAGGAAAAATAGATGTAATATACTGAAAGTTGAAGAAGATACAGAAAAACGTTCTGCAACTAATTTTAAATTATATTCAAGTTTAAATATTTTCCATTATGCTTTCATAGATTAGAAAAACAAGGAGTGTAAATATATCCGGGCTACCCCAAATGAGCATGATGAATTATGAATATGGATACATGCACACATTGTTCTCTTCCATGCTATTTACTATGATTAATTATAAAATAACTTTGTTTATATCTTGTCAAAGATCTTATCCAAATACTGCTGAAAGGAAACTTGACAGTTCATCATTCAGGAAAGTAATCTGTCAATATGAAAAGATGTCACCATGCCATTTGAATGTATTTAATCATATATGTCAAGACAATCGTGGATTTTTTGTAGTAGATCCAATCTATTGTCAGAATCTACCCTAATGAGTCATCTCCCATATTTACATCAATCAAAAATTAATAAAATAGCATTTTTCCTTTTAACTTAATAGACTTCAGTTTCCATTTCAGACAGCTACAAGGTCAAACATCTTACCACTGCAGTTTATTTCATAGCAATTTCTCCAGACTTGATAGATTCCTTGCCTCATTTTCTTTGTCCTCATCTAATTAATGACTATTTTCCATCATCAGTACTTATTTAGCAAGAGAAATAAGCCAGAGTTATATATCAACACTTTTGCCATCATTAACTAAGAAAATAAGTTTCATTTAAATAATAACTCATATGTCACTTCTATAAATAACTTATAATACTTAGTAACCATCATTTTACCTGTATAAAAATTTACCTACATCGTTTCTATTTTAAGAGTACAATTAATGCACAGATTTTATTTATTTAAAGAATTTTCATATAATCTAATGAGTATACATTCAGATTAATTATGTGCTAATGAATGGTCATTGCCAAATGCAGCTTTGGATTACCACCAGGATTTCTTATTGACATGAATTCCTCACTCTTTAAATCATGAGTAGTTTTGCAATAGTATTGAATTTCTGTGGTGCCAGAACTTTCAACAAATAGTATTAACTCAGTTTTATATCCTATGATTTAGTAGTGCTATGCCCATGGATATTTATGGGTCTTGATTTTTCCACACATTTTGGTAGCATTATTCACTACTGCTCTGAGTGAACAAGTGGCCATTAACACACACCAAATGCATCCATCTTAAGACTTTTCTATTGTCAGTGTACAAACATATTTTTAAAAGAATGTACTTTTTTATTTTCGACCTAGGATTTTGACATCAGCAGATAAGAACAACACTATTTAAGAATTGGTGGAAATGCACATTTAGAGTTAGTTCTGGGTTCTACTTGAATTCACACAATAATTACAGTGAAATTTTCAGAATATAGTAATGGGAAAGGTATGAGACAGTCTTTCATTCTTATCTGCAACAAAATGCAAAGCATAGGTGGTACAGGTATAATTGTAGCATTTACAAAAGAAAAAAAACTATTTCTCTTTATGTGACATTTAAACACTTAACTTAAGAAAGAAATGCTATCTGTATGTTCACCTTCCTTTGAAACTGTGCTTCTCGCTATGTATTCTGCTCTTAGTTATCTTCACAGTATATTAAAGCAGTTTAATATGAATTGATGCTGAGTTATTTTAACTATATAACAAATTAAAATGTGGGATTCAAAGATATAAATACGATTTGACCAGGAAAATACATTGAATGTGGTGACTACTCAGCCTTACTTTTGTTCTGCAGATGTTAAATTTTCTAATGGAAATAATGCTTAAAACCTAAAGAATGATGATGAGTTGTAAGACGTAAAGATTGAAAGGGACATCTAAAGTAATAAAGAGTGCTGGGGAGAAATAGAAAAGAGTAGTGCAGTTCATTTTAATGCAGTAAATAAAATGTTCTTAGGATCCAATGTAACACGCATATAAGCTAAAACTTTCCAGAATTTCGAAGAGTATGAGACAAATATATTATAGTTAGTAATTTTATCACAGTGTTTTTCACTCACTATTAAAAAAGTCTTGGGAGTATTTAATAATACCTTCTAAAATGCCATTATTGGCTTAACATATACCTTTGGTAAATTGTTAACTCCAATTAGAGTTTGTCAAGGAACACCTAATGTGTTTCTTTGCAGGGACTTATTTGTAATTGTTGGGATCAAGCTCATATGCCATCAAATCCCTAAATGTAGCATTTAAATTCTTTTTGAAAATTTAAATTTTATTTTTAATTTTTATCGTTTAGTACACAAAATAAGATACACATACAAACACACACAGCTTGTCTCTTTATTTCTTTTCCTCCTTTGAGCAGGTGCTTTCAGCATTAACTTTTTAAAAGGCAACAATTGTGTCTATAAATATAATGGTTTCTTTAGTTGAATTTATCCTGCTAAATGCAAATATTGATAGTCAACTTCACAGGATAGAAATGGACCTAGAAGTCAAGATTATGACCATGTCTCTGAGAGACTGTTGCAAGGAGAGGGCCTGCTTGTTCTTCCTGGTCACACGGTTAGCTTATCCCCGAAATAACCACACAGAAATTGTATTAATAAAATCACTGCTTGGCCCATTAGTTCTAGCCTCTTATTGGCTAACTCTCACATCTTGATTTAACCCATTTCTCTTAATCTGTATATCGCCACGTGGCAGTGGCTTAGTGGGAAAGATGCAGCATGTCTGACTCTGGAGGCTCCTTGGCAGCTCTCTCCCTCCTTTCTTCCTCCCAGAATTCAGTTTTGTTTTCCCTGCCTACCTAAGTTTTACCCTATCAACTAGGTCAAGGAAGTTTCTATATTCATTAACCAATGAAAGTAACACATAGACAGAAGAACCTCCTACACCAAGGGATTATCAAGATAATGTTAAACTCTAGACATGTGCGAGAAAGGCTAACTAAATTAGCTTAAATGAGATGGAAGGACTTATCTTCAATGTAGGCAGCAACATTCCATGTACTAGCAGCACTGACTGAATAAAATCAAACGAGAATTGGTCAAGAATTAGCATCCATTTCTCTACTTCATGACTGTGGCTACACAGTTCCAAGCTTCCTCTAGTTTCTACTTTTATGACTTCTTCACACCGGCGATCTGTACCCTTATATTATGAACCAAAATATGCCATTTCTTTCTTTGTTAATTTGTGTCTTTCTTTTGTGTAGTGTTTTACCACAGCAAAAAGAAGGTAACTAATAGAACACATATATTTTAAAGAGTATATNTATCATATCTCTTTCTCTTTGTGTGTGCATGTGTGTTTGCACATGCACATGTGAATGCATGTACATGGAGCAGAGGGAGTAGAGAAGCATATTTTTACTTTAACTAGTATATAGAATTTATTTTGGGCAAGCTGATTCCATATCGATACATATTGGGCATGCATCACTTTCATAAGAGTTTACAACTTTAAACTCTTATGTCAGTTTAAAAAGACCTTTAAACTGAATACATGATAAGTTCTTCCTGTAAGCCTTTTACAGTATATGCTACCTTCAGGTTGTTCATTCATTTATGAAGGTTTAGGCTTGGTTCTCTGAACTGGGGGAAAAATTGCAATTCATGATACCAAGAAATGAGCATAGACTTCTTGTCATGCAACATTGAATTCGTGAATCTAACCTGAATATATAATGTGAGTTTCCTAAATTCGTTGGCAAGTTCCTCTTTTACAAAATCACTGAAGCTCAAGGCTCTATTAGATACACTTGTTGACACTTGGGTGCCTTAAAAATGTACCTGTTCACTGAAGAAAATGATAAAACAGACAGTGTGTTTGTAGCTAACAGTGTTTGGAGCCTGTTAGTTACATTTTGCCACTCTCATTAGGAACTTTCAAGACACTGACATGAAGAATATATTTGTAATTTCATAGCTTGTCAGCTGAGAATGCATCTGCAGGACTTAAAATTTTAAATAGGTTCTGATCATTTACTAGAGCATGGTACTCTCTCATACAATTGTTGGTTGTTAGTGGTTGTTATTTTCTTTTTGTGCCAATTCTGAAGTCATGATTTGTTTCAATCATAGCATTAAACTGAAATAAGATCAAAAAGAAGATGATAGTGATGTTATTTTACATGCTTCTTATAGTGAGAATGTTACTAAATCATAGCACTGTTGTTTGGAAAAAAAAAAAACAAGAAAAAATAATCTTCCTGATTTTCTCATTGACCTTGAGTATTGTAACGTGTTGAATTGGGAAAGAGATGATAGAGTGAGAGACACTATCTTGGTGCATAGCAATATAATTTGATGGGGAAGAATATTTCTATATTTAACTATATGGGAAAATGAATAGAAAAACTCCAAGACTCTACAGTCCAAAACTTAAGATGGATCTGGAGGTGGATACATTTATGATGTTTCCATTCTGACCACACAGACCTGAGCACAGCATCGCCATGGCCTCTGAGACATGATATTGGGATAATGTTGTTCATACATTAATATTTCATTAGGTGTTCTCAAACTTTGTGGAGGTGCTTCCTCATAGATTCTTGATCTCTGAGTCTTTTCAATGCTAGAATCTTTGAGGTCAGGGGTAAATTTTAATGAGTGAGAGTGAAAGAGGTGGGATTATAGGACAATAACCAATAGCGTAATCTGATCTTTGAAATCAGATCTACAACAAGCCTATGTACCATGTTTACAATCCATCTACAGTATTTGAGAAGCAACAAAATCATTTAATTGTGTATACATTTTGCTTTTCTCAGCATTTTAGAAAAATAGTTATTTAAATTTTAAACTGTGAATGAATATTGGAAAGTTATTTATTTATATATGCAGGCCGTATAAATGCTTGCCTGCCATTTTGATGTGTGAAACGTATCCCTACCTCCTCTCGACATCTGTACTTGATTTTTTCATTCTCTTATTGTGAAAAATGTAAGAATAAGAAAAAGTAGATGTAGAGGAGTCAAAATTTTCTTCCCAAAATGACATTAATGAGGAAGTATTTAAGTTTAAATGGAAGAGTTTATCTCTATAAAACTCTAATGATGGCTTTAAGACATGCATTTTTAGTGGACATAAAAATCACTTCCTACAGTATCAGAATGTTCAACTAAAGCCATCAATGTCTTTTGCGAGTCTGAAAAAAGCCAGAAGATTAGCTCTCATGAAGCAAAAATTAGTATAGCTGTTCATCTTGTATTATACGTAGATCCCTCAAAGCAGTCAAGGGAACTGAAGTCTTCACCAGCTAAGATCAAGCAAGCCACATGAGCATACACATAAACAGCAACATTTTGTTCCTTTTGAGAATCTGTTTTAATGTCCAAGGTAATTGTCATTTAATGAATTTATATGAGTTTAAGATTAAACTAATTATTTCTCAAAAGTTCTACTTATAACAATCTTAGAAAATTGAGTAGTTAAAAAAATCTCCTATACTTTTCAATGTTTATACTGATGCTTAACTAAGAACATAATTCTTAGAGACCCTTTTTGTTAATCAATTAGCATTTATATCCAGTAGAATACAAGAATCAAGCACCAATTCTTTAAGGATCTTTTGTATCTTGAAATAGTTTGGAAAGTGAAGGAATCTGAGCCTTGGAGACTGAAAGATGATATATAATGCCCTTGACAGGACTTTGCATTTGTGCTTATAGTTTTTTGGCACAATACTTGGCCAGCATGCTCAAGGCTCTGAATTTGATTTGCAACTTCTAAAAACTCAAAAAAGCAGCTAGATATATCATAAAGATTAGAAAGGTCACGATAAGATGATCACTTTCAGTAAATTAATTTGTTTATAAAAGGATATTTTATGTATGAATTTTTGTCCATGATGATTTCCGAATTCATATTTTCAGAATATTTATTAAATTTGATTTAAGAATATGCCATAGATGGACTTGGTGATAGCTTAGCAGTTAAGCCAGGCATGACAGCTATGGCCCACATACATAAAAGAAGGGAAGCACACTTAGATATAAAATAACAACACATAAATTAAAATATAGCACACATCAAATAATAAAACTGTAAGCAAGCATTTTTCAATTAAATTTATTTGGGGATTGGAATAATATGACTCAATGGACAAAGTACTTGTCTTGAAATCGTGAGAGCCTGGATCTGGATCACCAGAGTATACTATTTGGTGTGTACTTTGATCTCACCAATATTCTTGGCTGTATTCTCAGTGCTCAAAAAGGGAGAGATGGGATTCCTAATTGAGAGACCTTGGCTCACTAAAGTAGAGAGGAATTGAGAAATACTCCCAACATCAACTCCGTACCTTTATACACATGCACACACTTTTAGCTCCACCTGTGAAATATGCATATACATGTGCATACACAACACCCATTCCTACAATGAGAAATAAAAAGTAATAAAATAAAATTTTTGATCATTTTGGGGTATAAAAAAACTCTTGTTGAGGCAATATATTGTGTTTAGACTACTGTCCATCTCATAACTTAGAAATAAAATGTGAATAGACACATAGCTCTAATATCTGAGAGGCCACATCTTTACATATTTGACCATTTTTTTCAAATTAATTTCACAATAATATAATTTTATTAATGTACAATGGCTGTCAGTGTTTTGTAACAAGTATGTACAATGCTTGTTTAAGTTACAGATACTCAAACCCATCAGCAAACATAACAGTGTCACATACAATATAATCAGTAAACAGAACACAGTAAACTTTACAGCTTTGGTGAAAATAAATTGTATCAGTTGAATCAAAAGCCTGAAAGTTTGTTCTTTTATTTTAAGAAAAAATAATAAAGCAAAATGTTTTTTTTTCTTTTGTAACACTATTCTTAAGAAGACATGACCAGACATTCACTGAGTCCTAATAGGGAACCAACAGCATGCCAAAATATGGCTATAACTAAGGTCCAATTGATGAATCAATGAGTTTATTGAGAATACTTACAAGGAATATGAACCAAAAGTTACTATCAGCAGCAAAAATGACTCAAAGACAGTACCATCAAGAAGGTTCACCAAAACATAGGTGACACAGCTCATAATGTAGGAAACCTGGAGTGTGCTATACAACCTGCAATGAAACATTCCTGGGAATATTCTACAACATGATTGGGTAACAGGAATAGACCAAACTAAATTATATCAAGATTCCTCCACTGTTATTCTTCAAATCTTTGTTAGACTCACTCTGAAATCTACAGTCATTTGGTTAAAAATAAAACAGTTCACCAACAATAAAAATCAATATTCACTAAAGCCTAATTTTATTCCTAATGAGTAGCGAATACAGTTCTTACTAGTATAAGCAGTGCCGTACCTTTCAAGATCCACAAATATAAACTATATTCTTATGATAGCTATATCCTTCCTTCTAGTCCAGAATACATCAGTTACTGACAAGAACATTCATTGAAGAGAAATATCTTTTATGTTGAAGAGCTGAGGAAATACTTGAGACAACTACATATTAATGTAATCATTTGTTAGTGCACTCAGTCAAAATATGCTTCAACAATCACTTCTCTAGAGATATGTGAAGAAGGTGGCTTGAATGAATTCAAATTAGTACTAGAAGACTTTAAGAAGTATTTTTGAGGTTATTATAATTGCAACACTTCTTTCTTCCCTTTTCTCCCTCCTCCTCCATTCCCCTATATAGCCCTCCTCACTTTCCTCCAAATCCATAACTTCTTTTCTTCACTAATTGCTATGGCATTCATATTTGTATGTAAAATGTTCGGTCTGTACAATGTTACATATATGTACAAAGTCATGACAGTACTGAGTTCTAATTGTGGGGCTCACCGTATCTCAGACATCATTAAGTTGTACCATGGTTTTATGTGGTATAAACTACTGAAGAATAATAGAAAGTATTACCGCCTTGACGCTGTTACGTGGATTTAGGAAATGTAGAAATTGTGATATCATGTAACAAAGCTGATTACTAGCAATAATAAGATTTTGAAATATTTGTGTACTCTGTGTTTTTACTCATAAATTGCCATTAGCAATATTTTGTTGACACTCTATCTCATGTGTACAGCACTACCAGAAACTATTTTAATTCAGATTTCAATCATAATTGGTTTCTGCCAATTGCTGCTGTGGTAGTTTTATGAAAACCTATTTAAATGCATGTAGGAGGATATATTACAGTGTAAATGATCTATGATAGATTAATGTGATTAATAATTAATTATAATAATATGCTTCTATTAGTCAGGCTATGCTGTGTGACTGAAAGATTCAGTATACTTTAGTTATAATCAGTAGGTTTTGATTTTGTATTATTTAAAAAGTTGATCCAACTCAATTAGTTCATCAGAAACAACTCAGTCATATAAATCAACTACACTGTGTATGTACTGGGGTGGAATAGTAATTAAGAAAAAAATTCAAACAAAAATATAAATTTCAAAAATTACAGGAAAATCCAACCATGAGCATCAAAGAAAACTTATTTTACATTGACTTTTATTAAGATTTATTCAGTGTCAGTTCCCTAAATTATTGATTTATAATACTAAGAAAAAAAGCAAAATATGTGTATTATTATTCCTTAAATAGTGGGATCTGAGTGTTGTTTCAAGCCGGTGTATGGTATATAAGATCATTGCAATGTATTTAATTTTTATGTGTGTAAAGAAAGAATCTTGGGGATCATTAAGCTGATGGCTTTCAGAACAAAACATTCAAGAAATTTGGAACTGCTCTTATTTGCTACATTAAACACACTTATGTGTCTGTCCACCAAAGAGTTTCAATTTTTAGAAACCATCTCAAGATTGATATTATCCACAAAGTTTTGATACTAGTTTTGCTATCACTTAGTCTTATCCAACAATCCAACAGATAACAATTAAAACCACAGTTATCATTAAATGTAGGTGAATCAATTTTCCTCTCATTACAATGAAAGTTGACTATTTTGTTTAATCTTAATGATAAAAGTCCTTTAAAATTCTATCATTTGAGAATGAGTATTGATGGCTCATTGGGAACATTTCTTTCATGTGCATGACTAGGACCTGAATTTGAATTTCCAGGATTCATATACTGCTAGGCGAAATAGCTTGTATCAATAATCCCAGTGTTTCTTCTCAAAAGCAGAGAAAGGTAAATCTTCAGCAATTGTGAGTACAGCTAGCTTTGTCTATACAAAGAGAGATATTACTCAAGCAAGTTTGCCGTCTGCTTTCTACAAGCATGCCACTGTATACGCAGCTCTATGGCCATCATCTAGATATGTACACACACACACACACACACACACACAGACACACAAATTCATAATTCTGCTACCATAAGTGACAGTTATAAGAAAGGAGATGAGACAAATCAAAATCATCGCGAAGCTGTTGAAAATATCTTAGGTTATTTTCATTGTAACAGTCAATATGTATTTGAATGGTGTGAGCATTAGTTTAAATTCTCTCATATGAAGGTAATAGCTAAATTATTCGTATTGAAGTAATTTTTAGAGAGTGGAATAATATGAAAGTAGAAACGAGAGACAATGACAGAATGTCTACATGTACACAACAAGGGACTAAATTAAGTGCAGAAGTAGAATATTAGCTTGTCTTCAAAAAAGGAAATGCTACTTTTTGATCCAACATCATAAGCAAATATTACCCTTGTTATACCAAATGCAATAATTCCAGTAATGGAATGAATAATTATGTATGGTTTATCTTGTATGTGAAGCTTAAGAACAAAGCGAGAACCACACTGAGAAAGAAAGGTGATTACTGGGAACACGAGAATGGGGCAGGAAAAGGAAGATGTGTGCAGATGACTCAGTCAGAACTTTAAGGCAGGGCAGAAGCACAACTTCACAAATAGCAAATTTTTAAATGAGTTAGTTTTAGATAATCATACTAGACAAGTACAGAAAGCAAATGTGTGAAAAGCTGAGCTATATTTGCTTAATGATATTTCACAACAGAAACTTATCACAGAATCATATTTTATAACATAAATAAGCACAGGAAAACAAATTTTTGTCACCAAGAAATACAGAATAATAGTCACATTAATACCACCAACATTTAGATTTATAATGATTATCTCTTGAAAATAACAGATTTAATTTCAAAATTATTATTTATATGTCACCTAGATGTATTTACACTTGAATTCAGTGATTTTATTTAGATGACGTATAGTGAAATTGGTTCTCCAAACCAAATCCGCTAAGGGTGGGGGGGAGGGGGGACAAAGCTGATATTTCAAGTAAACTCACTTAATCACCTAGTGACATAAAACTGACCAGTTTCAACAAGAATATTACACCCGTGCAAGATCATTGTTCCTCCTTTCTAGAAGATGGGCTTACAAGGTGCTGTTGCATTTTCTTTAGCATTCTTTTATACTGCTTCTCTGATGTTAATTGGTGTGGGACAGTACGCTGCACGGGAGAAATGTGAGAACTTGGAAAAACAGTATTGTTACATATTCCCCAAAGAATTACTTTTAGCTGGTAAATGAAGCACAGCCTCAAAGAAGATGAATATGTTACTGTCATAAAACGGAGGAAGGAAACCAAACAAGCACAAAGGAACAGCAGAAACCAAAAAACTAGTTTGACACTGCCCTTTGTTGAGGGTGCTGGTATGCAGAGGTCAATTGCCACACTTGACCTCTGCATACTTGACAAATGTCACTGCTGCAGAGGTAACTTTGCAGCTGAGAAACAACTGAAACCAATTAGCAAGTTAACTTTGTGTGCTGTCCTTGAAAATGACATTCCATTTTTCCCTGAGGAGATAGGATGCTTTCTTCATGCACATTTCAAACAAACAAACAAACAATAAAAAAAAAAGAAAAAAAATGAGCAACAAAGATTCAAATTTCCTTGGGGGAAAAATATAGTGAAACCCAAATCTTTAAAATAAACCTTATTAATGTATGAAAACATGAATAAAAGTAGCCTCAAATTTTCCAGTGCACATGTTGATGAAGTCGAATCATTTTCCTACTAACAGTATTGATGATGAGAAGGAATAGTATGAAATCTCTTTTTAATATAAAATTCCCTGTGCTATTTAAATGCTAGAAAAATATTTTTATGCTTTTTACTTAAGCGTTTTGTACTTTATATTTCTCGGGTGTGTGTACGTGTATATGTGCCTCTGTGTACATGTATGTGTCTGTGTGCACAGATAGACAGGCATGTTGGTACAGGTACCTGTGGTAGCTAGGAGACTACAGAAGATGCCCTAGATTTGATGTTACAGGTGGTTGTGAGTCTCCAAGCATTGGTTCTGGGACCCAAACTAGGGTTTTCTGAACCATGCTCTTAACGTCTCACCCATCTCTTCTCCCTCGTCAAAAAAACATAATTTTCGCATGAGAAATTATTAGGCAACATAGAAATAACAGGTAAAATCCTCGGACCATATTTGAGATTTCTCTTTTGGTGGTACAAAATTATGAATTTCTCAGTTTTTAACAACAACTATCAGATGACTTTTAACGTTATCTATAAAAATAATTTACTTCTCGGCTAAAAAATTAAGATAATTCAATTTTAGATCATCATCACAGTTTTCAAAACAGCAATGCCATATATTTTCATTCTCATTTAGCTTCACTTTATTTTTAGCATCTTCAAATGTAGCAGGTGAGTCTGCTATGACATGCTTCTCCAAACTCATCTTTATAAGTTCCTTCCCCACACATCCAGGAAGTCTGCCACTTTTGACACTAATATCATCCCTGTTTCTATATATCAACCAGTTATCTTCCTTTACCCATGGGCTGTGTGGCCTATTCTTGCTAATTGGATTTGCTTCTAAGAATTTGACCTATTGGCACACATTGGATTCAAGTTAGGGTCATTTTGAAGAAGCATATTCACTTGCACTGTGAATTTGAAAAATGAAAAGTTAACAATTAATAGATTTTTTTTTGAGATTTCTCTTTTAATCATAGCTGTAAAAAGAAAGGTTGTACTATTTTTCTTCTATTTTTGTTCTTGGTGTAAAGACTTCTTTTCAGTCGAAATTATCACCATGCCTAGCCTGCCCCCTTTATGCAGGAATCTGTGCCAAGTCCCACATTTTCCTTTCTCTTAATAATTCTACTCTTAGATCTCTCTCGTCACAATGAGTTTGCCCTTGGAATAGATGGCAAAGTTCTAAGTGAGGCTTTAATTATAGCCATTTAGAGACAACTTAAAAACTCCTGTCTAATTTACGGCAATTCTAAAGTAGATTCCGGGTGAGAGTTTTAAAACTACTAATACCTAAGACGCTTATAGGAAGATTTTTCGCTTCCAGGAGAAATGACAAAATGAAGCTGAATTTTCATAGTGTTAACATAGCAAGTCTAGGTAAAACCTTGTCCATTTTCTTTGTGATTTTGTGTATCCAATAGCTTAGTGAGTAGAGTGCTGATCTGTTCTGACGGCCACCTCAGAGCCACGTCTTAGAACCTGTTTTTATTGTGTTGTTTTTGTCTTTCTTTTACTTTTCAGAAGAAACTTTCAGATAATGAAAGCAAGTATTGAATTTCAGTCCTGAAATTCAGTCTTACAAAATATAATATGTAGAACATTTTCAGCAATTTTATCCCATATATGGAAATACCAGGGCCTTTTTAGAGACTGTGTGCCTTAGGTCTTCTTGTTATTTAAGAGCCATCATATATGAAACTCAGCTAAGAATGACATGAAGTAAAAATATATATGTCACCAAACTTATCTCTCAAAGTAGTCTACTTTTCAAGGCTAAAGCTTTGTTTTCTTCATAATGACTTCAAGTGATTTTTGTAAACTAAAAGGTGTGGATCTATCTTCCACACAGTAGAAATTCAAGGATCTGATTTAGCCAAATGTGGCGTTTAAAGAGGAGAAATGATTATTAAAATTTTTGCTTATTAAAATACAGTTTCTAACTCTCTTTAAATAAATAAGACATTCTTCTCATTTCTCCCCCTTTTCTCTTCCTCTCTCCTCCTCTTTTTGCAAGCATATAGATGAAATGAATAAATAGTTTTACAAACTTTTTTTAAAATTCTAGGACACAATAGATAGATAGTTCTCTTGTTCTATTTGACATGAATGTGTTTTTAAGATTGTATTAATTTAAAATTTCTATGTCACATAAAAAGGGTTATTTCATTCACATCATTTTAAATGACTCTTTTAAAATTCTGAGTTTATAGTATTATTATGTGATTTCCCACTTCTCCATCTCCTTCCAAATCTGTCTCATAAACTCTGGTTTACTCCTTTTCAAATCCATAACCTCTTTTTTGGTAATCACTGTGTATACATATCTGTCTACAATTTAAAATACATATATGTTCAACCTGCTCAGTGTATAAAATGTTACTTGTATGGGTGTTTTCAGGGCTTATCACTTATTATGGAATCACTGATTGGTGTGCTCTTCCCCTGGGAAGTGTATTTCCCCTTTTCTCAGCATTCCTTAGCTACATAGTTCTTCAAGCAGACTTGAGGCTTCATGACATTTCAGCCATCCATGTTTCTGGTTATAAAAAAAAACAAATTATATTGTCCATTTTTCCCTCCTGAAATATGTCATCTTCTGAGCTTATCATAATGCTAGTGTACAACTGAGGCTTGTGGAAACTCTGCCTTGTCACTTTCAGATTCCTAAAGAGTGTTTACAGTTATTTTGTGTAGTTTACCGAAATCCATGAATCAAGAAGATAATATAATATTTTAGATAACATGATCCTGGAAAAAATTTTAATTCTGCCAGAAATTTACAAATATAAAGCTGTTATTTTATCTAATTTGTCTTAGTATCCTAGTATTGAGATTCTATCACATATCCATTAATTTAATTAACAAAATCTATTCTTAAGGAATAAAAATCTATGTGGCTACTAACGAACTGTTTCTGATCAAAGTATCTAATTCTTTCTAAGAGATTACAAAAGTATTTTCATATTTGCTTTATATTAATCCCAAATTCCAGCTGTGTGTTTGATGGTTCATTTCCCTGGATTTGTTTTAAGTTATTTTTAGTTTGTTATTATTTTAACATGCTTGTTCCTTAAGTCTTTAAAGATGGTCTCCCTCTGTGGCTCTGTCCAGTCTTCTTCTCAGTGTGGAGACCTAACTTTACTAGAACTTCACCATTGTCCCCCGAGTATAAGGTTTAGAAGCATGCACTGTGATTCCTCGTGAATTTGTGGTTTTATGTGTTTGTCTGCTTTAAGGCAATGACCGCATTTGCCAAGTGGTTATTCAGAACTATTTCCTATTGAACAGGCAAAAATGTCATTTCTACTTTTAAAGAAATTCACTTTAGAAAGCTGATTTTCACTTTGGAGTTGTTCACAATTACCCGCACACATAAAATTTAGAGATTGTGGTTTAAACTGTTGTTACATTCTATTTCTTCAAAAACACAGCCCTACCCCTTGCTGCCACTCATGCCTCCCATTCAGTTTCTCCTTCTAAGGGGGGATTACTGCTGTGCAGAGCAAGCACATTGTAGCTGCCCCTGCTCCTCTCATCTCTCTAAACGCTGTGTCAACATGGTCTATGCCATCACGTTCTGGCTGCCTCTATTACCTAACCCTGCTCCCCTGTCCTGCCTCCCTATTAATTAATGAAATGGAAATGGTGATATAATTCAACTATCTCCTAAGCATTGAAATAGCAAGTTATGTCTTCTGGGAGTAGAATTTTCATTCTGCATATTCCGATTAGGAGAAAATCAATAATTATCATGGAAACAGACTATGATCAACCATGGTGCTGCTTACCTCTTTTTTTTTTTTTTTTTATGAAACCCAAGGGCATGGAACACAGAAGGTACCAAATCTCTGTGTCTCATTGATTTGCATTTCCTTGGATTAACATGTCATCAAAAGCCTTTCCAACCATTGTTGCATTCAGTTTCCATATTGTGTACTACAGTATGTGTATAATACTAAAGTTGTCCTACACAGTCACTTCCTCTAAGATTACCTAAATGTCTTTTTTTTTCCACTGCTATTGGACATCAGAATATGGTGCGCAAAATAAGGAATCATTAACAGTAATGAGCAATTTTTCAGAGCACAAAACACTTCAAGTATTTAGCTTCTAGCTTGCATCAATAACCTTTTTGTTATATTAATAAGCACTTTTATCCTCTGGGGTCACACTATTGTTAGAAGCCATCATATTTTCTGCAGTAAAATCCTCATAAGTTGCTCTCAGCTGTCTGCTCCTTCTCACATCCTCTTGTGACGTATAGCACACATGGTGGGACAGATGGCCAGAGAGAGGTGTGTTATTGATGCTCAGGCAGCACTTTCTCTGTTTCTCTATTAGCATATGACTCTTCTGCCCTTTTCTTCTTCATCTGCTAGTGCTACGTGAGGTGATCACATCTTCTGTGCAGATTGTTGAGACTGTCTCTGCTAAACATTCAAGTAGGGACTGCCTATGCGATGGAAAATGCCAAGTCTCAGTTTCTGCATGGTTCCCCGTAAGAGACAAAGAGTGTATATTGATAGCTTGAAGGTGACTTGCCTGGTGATCTCTTTTGTCTTCCTAATTAAGTAGTAAGTCATAAGTTCACATAAATGAGAAACCTCCACTGTTGTCTAGATTTCTAAAAATCATAACCTCATGTAGCATTTGTAATAGATGAGGCAATACTTCCAGGTCTAGTATCCATCAGTATAAACTATCAGTAGGATAAAATAGAGAGAGTTATAGCAACTGCTAAGATCTACTGTAGTTTCCCTATATATTGTCTCTATAATAGACTGTGATAAATATACAAAACAAACAATATTGTTACAAAACAGCACTTTCAGATTGCAAGAATTTTCAGTTCTTGTGGCTGAAATATTAAAGTCATTGGGCAATCATGGGTCTTTTCTGCAGCTTCTAAGTCAGAGCTGTATGTTGTTCCCAGATTTCTTATTTAACTCTGACAAATTGCATTCAATAGCTTAATGGCATTTTCTGATGGCGTCAATGTGAACATTTATAGTTAAAAAGACAGAGATACATAAAGATTACCCATTGTCCTATCTCAGAAGTACTATTCGACACAGAACTTGTCTTTGGATACAGGCAAGCACTTACTCATCTTCTGTTAAGAAGCTAACAGCTGTAAAATGAACTCAGGATGGATTACTTCTCACAAAATCCAGGGCTTGGGCAAGATGATATAAAATATTATTACATCTTTGAAATGTTGAATGAAAGCAATTCCGGTACAGTTCTTGTGATTAGATCTATTTTCATTTGAGCACACAGTTTGCACTTCTCTTCATCCTCAGGCTTTTTGGAAAAGTTATTTCTGTAATCAATCCTTTAAAGAAAAGAAATAGAAAATGTAACCCAGAGTTTCTCTTTGAATGAATTATCTTTTCTCTCCAAAATTCAAATAGCTTTGAAACATGTTTTCCAAATAGGATTTCATCAATTCTACTAATGAACGGACTTTTTTCATTTAGATTCAGTTTGTGACAAGATTTGGGTTATAAAAATATTGATTTTGAACAATTGCATCTGTGATAGTAACCCACATGAAAACACACGGAATAAGAACATTGAGAGGAGAAAAAAGAATGCCAGGCAGGCAAAAAAAGTTAATGTGAAATAAGGTTGAACTCACACGTATGAGAAGGTTGATAACAAGCACCTTGCCCATTCATTCTGAATTGCATAGTCAAAATTGAAGAGCAGAAGCAGATGGAATTTTATCTGTGTGCTTTCCAAATATTTCTTAGCACATGCTGCTGCATGTGATTGTTCCCATAAATGCTCAATCGCTCTCTTTTATTGTTGAGAAAGGAGAAGATTTCCCTGCTAATCCCTTCCAAATCCTTTCCTGTGGGTGACTACAGAAGCCTCTGAGAAGCATGGCTGGAGAAGCAACTGCTGAACTTGTATTGAATTATGTATATGCTTCGCTTTTCCGTGTGATTTCAGCTTAACTGGTATGTTTTTCTATTGAAATATTTTATATATTTCAATTAAATTAAAATTGAAACATCGGTTCCTACTGTGCTTACTGGACCATCAATAAGAATGTCTCCTGGAAATTTTAGAAAAGGCAACATATACAGTAGCACTCTGGACCTCATGAATCAAAACTTCAGGAATGAAGCCATCTGTGGCTGATGCATTGACACTGGAGAGCAACTGGCCTAGAATGTGCTTATTACACAATATCGTATACTTAGAGGGTGTTTTAAATGTGAGAAAACAGAATGTCTTACTTCCATCCATGTGCAAAGGAAATAGACATTCCATTCATGATAATCCCTTTTAAACAATATGATGAGAGCAAATCATAGTCTCCTTTCTGTAGGTCATCTTAGTTAAACTGCCTTAAGACAGTATTGGGTTTATCAAAACAGCCATTTTCTTTTATTTTGCTGCACATAACTGAGTATAACAGAAGGCCTCAGAATGGATGCTATTGCCCCGAACAGATGGTTGGTTATTTAAATGCTTCATAAATTACGAGTATTTTAATTTAAAACAAGTAAATATATAGTCATTTGTCAATCTTTTTTTTTGTAATGCTAAGGTCATTTTTTTGGATAGCAATCACCTTACTCTTTTGCTTCTTTTTGCTTCACCAATATTACAGTTATCTACTTTTCGTTATGGTTTTATGGTGTTTTCAGTCAATTTTAATACATTCTATCTACACATAATTAAAAGAAATAATTTAGGGTTTCACTTTATTCCAGTAATTTGCTTTCTCAAAGAATCTGATGTAATTCTCATGGAAAAAAATCTTTCTATTTAGCATACCAATGTTAGTACATTGTATAGTTAGAATGAGAAATGAGTACTGTTGGAAAACGGTGGAGAGACAATTTGGCAATTTTGAGTTTTAGTTTGATGAAGCATAACTTGGCTTAAAGAAAGGGCGATTGGCCAGAGTTGACAGCCTACATGAGAGAAGTGGACAGTAGTTTCCTGGGCTTCATCAGTCGGAATGTGCATGCCCTCAGGCTAGAACTCAGGTAACCCAAGAGACATGCATTCTCCCCTAAGAACTGATTAGGAAAAAGGTGGTTCTTCTATGTTCTGGTGTGGTTTCATGCACTAGGTATCCAATGCAACCGTGTCATATTCCTTTAATGTTTGGTGCTATCCAACTTTGAAATATGAACTGTTTTTGCACATTTTTGTTCCACAGACTCTAAATCTTAGAAAATGTGAATTGTCTAAGTTCAGCAGAAGTCAGTTATGAGGATGAACTGTATTTATTTGTGTTTGTTTTTGTTTGCCAGTTGAACATCTGCTAGTCATTAGCAGCAGCATATTCACAGAGAGCTAGATAATGATTCCATTCCTAAGTAACTCGGGCAGCATTTTGACCCTAATAGAGGCTTAGTTTACTCCAGGAAACATTTGACTATTTAAGGTATACATATTTAACATTGATATAATAATTTTGAATTCGAAATTATTTTTGTTGAGTCATAAGCAACATTATATTCTTTTTTTTTTTTTTTTTTGATTTTTCAAGACAGGCTTTCTCTGTGGTTTTGGAGCCTGTCCTGGAACTAGCTCTTGTAGACCAGGCTGGTCTCGAACTCACAGAGATCCGCCTGCCTCTGCCTCCCAAGTGCTGGGATTAAAGGCGTGCACCACCACCGCCCGGCTGCAACATTATATTCTATAGTCATAAGTAAGTGTCAGTTTGGACTTTGTACTTTCCTAATTTTGACGGTATTTCATGTGTGTCTTCAAGAATGTCTCTAATGGCTTTATGAGATAGCCAGAGACTGTCACAAAAATACTCATAAAAAAATACAGTCACAATCATTAAAGCATAAAGAACCACATCCTGCTACTTGCCCTGGTGTTCCTTATTATAAACATATTAAAATACAGATTGATAGTTCTTGAAAAATTGAGGGCAAATTAACTGAACATTTTCT
Organism: Alexandromys fortis; assembly: GCF_014885135.2. Lineage (NCBI taxonomy): Eukaryota > Metazoa > Chordata > Mammalia > Rodentia > Cricetidae > Alexandromys > Alexandromys fortis. The sequence goes on from NW_026067988.1 coordinate 1,652,287, forward strand.
CTTTGTTTTAATAAAAAAAATGTCAGGTCCAATCCTAAAGACCACTAAACTAACCGTGAGATTAATTGGAAACAGTAATATCAGAGAACCAATATATTCATTGCAAGGAGGTACTATGGTTTGATTGTGGAATGTCACCTTTAGGCTCTCCTGTTTGAACAGTTAGTACTTATTTGACTGTGTGGTTAAGGAAGTTTATGGAGCCATTAGGAGCTGAAGTTGTCCCGGATAACCTTGATCACCTTCCTTTTCATTCACTGCCTCCTGACCAAATATGCAATATGAAAATTGAATCTCTTGATTTTACAGCATGTATTCTCAGCTATGATGCATGTCTTCCCATGTAACTGTAAGCCAGAATAATCCCTTCCTCACATTGTTGCTTCTCTGAGTTTTTATTTTTTTACTTTATTATTATTTTTTTATCACTTGGAGTAACGTAAGTAATGCACATAGGTACTGAATTGGTCAGGACTAGGAGACAAATGTGAAATTTCTGAATAAATTAATACTGTGGATTATTCCCCCCAAAATTTGCTAACATGTTTAAGATGTTCTTTCAGTATGCATGCATCATACTATGATATGACAGAAACAAAATAATTAGTCTAATTCTACTTGGACAATACTGAAAACATTCAGTTAAGTAACTAAATACATAACAAGCAATGAAAGCCTGTAACCTTTGGCTAAAAACACAAAGGTTTTCAATAGTCAATCATAACTGGGTAGCATTCTGTTTTAAATCCTTAATAAATAGTATGCAGCAAATCAAATGGCAGTTATGTTTTATGAGAAGAACATTGACTACCTGAGTTTCTTTGGATGCAATTCTTCAATTTCCCGATTCTAGTTTTCCTCAATGGAAACATGACCTGCGAGTCTCTTTGAGCATTCCTTTGCCTTTAAACTATTCCGACCAGTCTGTCCTCATCAAAGACATACATCACGATGCTCAGCAGGAGCCTAGAATGTTTTATAGACATATGCCCTCCAGTTAGGGACAGTTTAGATTTGGAAGATGAAATGCTGCCTGGGTGTACGATCGTTCTGATAACACACCTGGGTGCATTTTGAAAGGCGGAAGCTTGATCAAATGGCATTATGGAAAAATGCATAGATACGGGGCGAAAGTGTGCTGGTTAGAAAACCACTCTCCATTTACTACTTCTGTGGTCTGGGACGAATTACTTACAGAGTCCTCAACCGAGAAACGAGAATAAAAGTCTATCTTCTTGAATTGTTGTGAAGATTGAATAAAATAACATGTGTAGAGAGAGCAAAGCTCAGGGACAGAAAGTGCATCTTCCTGTGTCTCCAGCTTCCTGCCAGCTATAATCCAAAAATGAACAAGAATTCCCTAATCAGTTCTTCAAAAGTAGTACTATTCCATCATCTTAGCTCATCCTTGATGTTCATTTTTTTCCTATATTCTTTTGTATCCCGTCAAGTTCATAGAAACACTCATTCTTTCCAAGTATTTTCTTTTATAAGACACACAAAGGAGTTCACTAAAAAAAAAAAAAAAAAATCAGCACTTGCAAAAAAAAATAGTTATTAAAGAGGAAACAAACATCTAAACGCTTAAAATACATCCCGTTAATATAAAATACAGAGCTGGGAAAGGAGCAGGGACTTTTGATTCTTGTCTGCCAAGGTTCTGTTCAGAATGGGTCACAAGGGGCCCTGTGATGGTTGTTTATAATGGATCCCACTTGGCTTTCCGTGGTGTCATTGTTTACACAGAACTCATAAAGGTCGGCAGATCACGTTGACTTCCTGCTTTGATGAACACAAAGAATTAATAAATGATTGTGGGACTCAAAACAATCCCATGAGACGAACAAATAGTATTGCAGAGCTGTCTGTTTTAATTGAGACATAGAGGAATTTTCTAAGATCTTATAAATAGAAATCATGAGAAGTCAAAACTAGAAGTGAAACCTGGTATATTGGATTCAGACCCATGCAAAGAAACACTTGGAAACCTTTGGAATTTTGAATTTCAGAGTTAATTTCAATTAACTCTGAAAAATTAAATAATTAATTTCAATAGTTTGTAAATAATACAACCTACTCTTACCTACTGTATAATGATTCTTTCTTCATTTTTATTAATATCAATGAATACTAGTAATATAATTATATGAATCACTCTTGATTTAAAATATTTGTGATAAAATAAGATAAAATTATTCACCTCCATCCTATGAAGCATATAGTTCCAAAAGTTGATTAACTATTTATTGTTGCAAATCCAATGTCCAGAACGCTTTTACCTTATAAAACTCTAAACCTCTTGCATAACAATGTTTTTTTTCCTTTATAATTCTCCCAAGCTACAGACTCCATCATCCTTCTTTTATTGTCTAGCTTTGAGTGTCCTTAATGTTTCATATAAGAAAATACAATGGGTATTTGGCTTTCTTCTCTTTCTTTTGTTAGCTTAATTTGATTTGACACAGTGTCCACAAAATTCGTTCTGGTTTATCTCAGTATTTTTACCTGTTTCTATGATAAGATAACTGATTAAAAAAAAACCCTCAGAAGGCAAAAGTTTACATTTGATTCACTATTCATGGATAGAATTTTCCAGGGTGGAGGAGACAAGGTAATAGAATGTTGAAGCATCTAGTCACATCTCATCTATAACCAGGAAACAAAGAACAATAAACACTATATGTCTGTCAACATTCTCCAGTTGCATAGTACAAGATTACTTCAGGGAATAGCATAAGCCACAGATAATACTAATCCTTACAGACATGCCCAGAGACCTTAATAGCAGATGATGCTAGACTTCCTCAAGCTGTCAACGATATTACCAAATTCATCAGAATTTCCTTACGATTATGGTAGGTTACTATTCTTTTTTTTTCATTTTATTTAAAATCATTTTCTTTTTATTTATTTATTTATTTATTTAAGATTTCTGTCTCTTCCCCCCAGCCGCCTCCCCTTTCCCTCCCCCTCCCCCAATCAAGTCCCCCTCCCTCGTCAGCCCAAAGAGCAATCAGGGTTCCCTGCCCTGTGGGAAGTCCAAGGACCACCCACCTCCATCCAGGTCTAGTAAGGTGAGCATCCAAACTGCCTAGGCTCCCACAAAACCAATAGGTGCAGTAGGATCAAAACCTATTGCCATTGTTCTTGAGGTCTCAGTAGTCCTCCTTGTCTGCTATGTTCAGCGAGACTGGTTTTAACCTAGGTAGGTTACTATTCTTGTCTAATACAAACACCATTTTCTATCCATTTCACCTTTACTGGGCCTTGCATTCTTCACCCTTGTCTACTGCACACGATGCTGCTATGGCTATCTGTGCATGACTATGAGATCTGTACAAGGATCTGCTCTGCTGCACTGTTTTGGATATAGATTGAAGACTGAAGCCACTGTGCCAGATTTAGTGAAAATCCTTTATTTTACCTACTTTCTCATTGTGACTCTTTGTCTAAGCACCAGTGTATTAGCTGTCCATTTTATAGGACCCCATAGATCTCAGAGTAATTTAAAAATAATCTTACAACTGTTTTCTGCTTTCTGCTTTGCTTTTACTCTTACATCAGTTGTCATTTACAATTTTATTTTTTTTTATCTTTAGCATGTCCCAAAGCTTACAGTTTATAGACCAATATGGTCTGTATCTAAATTGTCAGAGTTACCCCTAAAGGAAGGAGCGTTCCTTGTTGGTGGATACTTCCTCCTTGTTGCATGCTTTTGTTTCTTGTCCGAAAATAGTTTTATATAAAAACTATTCTTTGTTTGATATCAGATATATCCCTGTTCATTAAGAACTATACCAAACAAAACTCTTTACTTTGAGGAACTTATGCTCTGCAATAATGTTAAGTTCTTTATTTATCTTGATTCTACCACTTTCCTTTACTGGGCCTAGTTTCTGCACAGGTTGAATTAGTTGCATGTTTCCTTCACTTTCCTATTTGCTTGTCTCTTTCTTTGTGATGTTTTACTCTGTGGAATGGTTATATTTTTATAACAATCTTTGTCTCTCAGCCCAAATCCTTTGTGACCCCTGCAGACTCCTGTTAAAATCCTGAAGCCATCTATGATGAAATAGTTTTCCTCTACCTTCCCCCAGAATTCTGGCAGTATTTTATAGATTTTTATTCTATGGCATTTAGCACTTTCTGTCTTGCACAATAGTTATTTATGGAACCTAAATGTTATACAAGAAATAGCTTCCAAACTATTACTTGAGGGCAGAATGCGCCTGTGTTCTCACTTCTTCTTCTCTAGTTTATTGCAGAGTACCCTCCACACACTTAGCAATCAATGTATATGCTTGCAGGGAATAAATAAATCGTCAAGGAAGCTAACATGAGCATTGTGGATGGGAGAGTGCCTTATGACTTCTTACGGGGAGTGATATATATATATATATTTGAGAACCAGAATGGCATCGAGTAGAAAGGTGTTAATATGGAATTTAAATTTGAGCCTGAAAACCACATTTCTTTTATAGAAAGTACCTTCAAATTTTCTGAACATCCAAATGTGTCATACAAATGAACCAAAACATGGGCTTCTACACTTGATCTTAGCCATAGAATGAGAGGTCGTGATTTCTGAAATGGATCTTGGAGGAATAACTACTAGTAATAACTACAGAACTAATCTTATTCAGAGCTAGTGATATATTTGGGGGTTAGAATTTGTTAATATGAATGATTATAGGAAGAAGTTTCCTGTCTCAGAGCCTCTAGGTCCCAAATACCAGTAGTGGTTTTCCAAACTACCACACATATACTTAATATTATTTATAAATGCTCAACCAACAGCTCAGGCTTATTATTGACTAGTTCTTATATTTCAATTCAATCCATGTTCCTTAATTGTTCTCTGCCACATGGCTGTACCTTTTCTCATTATGGTGTGCCCATTTGGTGGGCATATCCTGACTCCTCCCTTGTCTTTCCCATCAACCTTAGTTTAGTCATCTCGCCTGCCTGGCTACTGGGCAATCAGCGTTTTATTAAACCGATTAGAGTGACAAATCTTTTTCAGTGCACTAGAGAAATAATTCCACAGCCAACGATCATTAACTTCAAACCTAAAAGAGTAATCAGCAATGTTTTTATTTAGATAGACAGGTGTTTTAAGCTGACTGTCCAAGTTATGACTCAATTTTATTTCTAGAGCATATAAAAATAAAGTGAAGATTTGTTGAGTTCTGTTATTGTCAATAATTACAAGAGGGGGTGTTACAGTTAATGTTTGCTTTAAAATTTTACAAAATATGTCTGAATATTAATTCCCCATTGAAAAACAACACTTTAATGATTTGAACAAAAACACTCCAAATACATAATTTTTGAATACAGACAGAGAGTAAGGAGTGCTACCCAAATATTTAGCTAAATTATATGCTTTGAGTAGGAAGAAACAATAGCTGAACATCTGATACAATCTTAATAATGTGTTGTAAACAAAAAGATGAAGGATGAGACTGAATGGAGGGTTATACTTTCCTCTATTGTTTTACTTCCTTGTAGAATGAAGTTCTCTAAAATCAATGATTTGAAAATAATTTTAAAAAATATTACTAAAGATAGATTATCTCAAATATGGAGAACAATTTTCTCACATTTGTAAAAATTTTAAATCCAAACGATACCTATATAAAATATATTATCATACTCAGAAATAAGGGTCTAATAATAAAAATAGTTTTAAGTCTGTGAATATACTTGGATTGAGACAGAATCTTTTGTCCTAGGAAAGGCCAATATTACACCACTAAGCTATAGCCATCACTCTTTTTAATGTGTATATCAAAATATTATTTTATGATTTTCTAGAAAAGAAGATTAAATTTAAGCTTGCATGTTTGAATTGAATACTTAAATGGCAAAAAATAGTAACAGCTTTTAAGATTATAATATATACCATACAAAAATAAAAAAAGAGAGAGAAAGAGAGAGTTTATTCAAAAAGACTGTAATATGGGAGATTGTCAAGAGCATTCTCATTGAGTTAAGGGACTGAATTAAAGGAAAAGCCCAGAGAACTGTAGGAGGTTGGTCAATGTAATTAGCCACCTGTGTTGGCTAATTGCTGTGAGCAGAGGTTAGACCAAGACTCTCCCATTGTACGAGCCCAAGTTTTTCATGAGATTTATATTTCAAACTAAGATATCTTCTTAGTCCTTCAGAAAAGCACAGCTGGTGACAGAAACCTCAAAAGAGTGAGAGAAAGATTTTCCAGGTTCAGGTTTTTAAAGTTGACTAAACTGAGATTTGGGAGGCCAAAGGTCAGGCATAAACCTGTTAAAGATTGGTCAAGTTGGTGAAGTCATTCCTCGTGTAATAGAGATGGCTCTGACTCACGGATGCTAGGCATGTGCCTCACTTCTGAAAGCCATCCCATTCTCCGTATATGATGCTGGATATTTAGCAAAACTTCCCTACTTGATCTTTTCAAGAGACTGTTGTACTGTGTACTTAAACTTTTTCAGGAGTAATTCTGATTAGCATGTGACAGAACTAATTAAATAATGTGCCTCTATTGCTTTCTATAAAATGTTCATTTCTTAGATTTGGACGCATAAACATATCTAATAGATTCTAAAATGTCAAACCATTCTGTCAATGGACTCGATGGTACTGTGTGTCAGCTTGACATGAACTAGACCTTCAGAGAGGAAGGAAACTCAATTGAGGAAATACCTCCATAAGATCCAGCTGTAAGGCATTTTGTCAGCTAGTGATCAGCTGGGGCCGGCCCAGCCCCATTTTGGATAGTACTATCCCAGGGCTAGTTGCTGAGTTCTATAAGAAAGCAGGCTGAGGTAACCACGGGGCACAAGACAGTAAGCAGCACCCCTCCATGGCATCTGCATTAACTTCTGCTTCCAGGATCCTGTCCTGTTTGAGTTCCTGTGATGATTTTTTTTCAATAATGAAAAACAATACAGAAGTGTAAACGGAATAAACCCTTTCCTTCACATTTTGCCTTCTGGTCATTCTGTTCCGCTTGCCTTTGCCTCCTAAGTGCTGGGATTAAAGGCGTGCGCCACCACTGCCCGGCTGACGGTGAATAATTTCAACACTAGTCTTTAAACCACAGGTATTGTTTGTTGGAACCCTGGCAGCTCAGTGTTACCACACACTACTCCTTTGCTAAACCCAAAATAACCTTTTTAAAATATAACTAACTTTATACTTTAACAGCACAGGTGTGCAGAAATATATGGGACCTATAAAAAAATAAGGAAAAGTAGAACTGGCATTTTTAAGGAAAATTTTGGTTAAAATAATCTGATTCTAATTTTATGTAGTAAAGTAATTACAGAAAACAAAATTATTTCAGTATGAAACGCTATGTCACAGTGATCCAGATAGACCTTTAAATATTTCTGATTTATACTAAATAAAGTGAATTAGCAAGTACAGTGTACAAATTTAACAACATTGCCTTCTCAAATAATCATCCAAGCATCTACATAGTTGCAGGAAAGGGTACAGATGTTCACCCTTAAAAAACCTGTAATTAAGACACATTTATGCTCGGCAGATGCAGCCGATTATATAGACTACCAAGTGCTCTTGTAAACACACCCAAGCCACAGAAAAATCTTTGAACTTTCTTAGCTTTGCTTTAATACACACACACGTACACACTCCAATCTTGCAAATCTGTGGTTATTTGACCTGTAAGTTACTTGTCAACCTGTCAAGTCTGTTCCATAGGTTGTGTTGACTTTAAATTTACCATATGCCGTTGCTTTCAGGCAAGATTATTAAAATCTGGGGGCTGGAGAGATGGCTCAGTGGTTAAGAGCATTGCCTGTTCTTCCAAAGGTCCTGAGTTCAAATCCCAGCAACCACATGGTGGCTCACAACCATCTGTAATGAGGTCTGGTGCCCTCTTCTGGCCTGCAGACAGAATATTGTATACATAATCAATCAATAAATAAATATTTAAAAAAAAGATTATTAAAATCTATCAGGAATATTTGTGTCACAGTAATGAACCAAAACATTAGAAATTGTACTGACTTTGGAAAACCATCGTGAACCAGTATTTAAACACTAAATTAAAATGATAAACACTTCTTGAAAGAGTAAGAATATTCTAAAACTTTCCATTCAAATCTTTAATAATTTGAATACATATTATTTTATAAAATTTCACTGGTATACACTGGAAAATATTTCCAAGTATATCCGTGAGAGAATGCATACACATATGTGTGATTTATGAATTATAATAAATAAATAAATAAATACATACAGATATATAATATATATAAAAATAAAAATGAATTTTCTTTAAAAACATGTTCGATAACATTGAAGACACTAGGAAAGGACTGTTTTCACTATGAATATTGCCTTTGTTTTCCATTTAAATTCCTCTGTGTGTCCAACTTTGAATGTTAATGTTGTGTTTCATAAATATATTTACTTGGTTTCTTGGTTACACTTCAAGAAATGTTGAATTTAAAACAGATTCTAGGGAATATATAGAAAAGTTTTCAACAAACGAAGTCCCCTTTTACAAGAAATCTTGTGATTTTTTTTTCCGTAGCATGTTTATGTGATATCTTCCCATTACACACTGCAAAGGTGACAAAAGAAAATTCTGGTCCATGGCCAGTCAGTTTTGCAGCTTTTCTATGCCACCTTCCTTCATACATGAGGGCTCTGCCACACACCCCAGTTTTTACTGGCAGGCATTATATTCCATTACACAGCACTAAACTAAAACTCATCTTTAAGTGGCCAAATTTAATCCAGAATTATTAGTCTTGATGTAAAATGGCAACTAATCTTTTAAGAATTGCTTTAGTATAGGCTTCCCTGGAGAGAAAGCTTCCATCAAAAAAAAAAAAAGATACTTAAAAATGAAGATATTCTTTGGGTAAAAAAACGTTGTTATATATTTAAAATGCTTGTCCCTTATTTTCTTATTTTATATAGTATGCCCTGAACTATAGATTGCTGTAGACACAAGATTTCTTCCATTTATTAATATAAATTAATATGTTGTTCTAAATATCCATATAATGCAAATGTAATGATTCAGTCTTTTACCTAATTTTAAAAGAATCTGAATAGACATATATCTATAAAATAAAACATTTTTAATCAAAGATTAGTGTATTTAATGTTTATTTTGTTGAGGAAAACATGAATAATAGTTTTATTTGTTTTTTATATTACTGTGTTAAGACACTATGACTTAGGCAATTTAAAAGGAAATATCTAATTGGGCTTATGCAATGTCTAAAATTGGGGCAGCTAAATTTATTTGCTTTAAAACTATTTTATAACTTTACTTATATATTTTATGTATACAAATTTGTCTAATAACTATGATATTTCAATATGGGCAGGTCAAGTTTATTGATGAGTTCTAGGTGATTCAGATTTACAAGTTGTTATTATTGCTCTGTATTTCAAGCTTTGGGGCACCACTTATTTATTTATGGATACATTTTAACCTGGGATTAAAAATCCTTACCTCACAAATATCACATTGTCTCTAATAATTGTTTAACCTTTATTGTGATTTGAATAGGTATGGTATCCATAGACTCATGTGTTTGAATTTTTGGTCCATAGGGAGTGACACTATTAGGAGGTTTATTCTTGCTGAAGTAGGTTTGGCCTTGTTGGAATGGGTGTGGCATTGTGGAAGGAAGTGTGTAACTGTGGAGGTGGACTTTGAGGTCACATATGCTCAAGTTATGCCCGTTTTGATTCACAGTCTCCTTTTACTGTGGATCAAGACATAGAACTCTCAGTTCGTTCTCAAGCACGATATCTGCCTTATTGCTGCATTAATTCCTGCCATTGATGATAATGAATTAAACCTCTGAAATTGAAAGCTGACCCCAATTAAATATTTTTCCCTATAAAAGTTGCTGCGGTCAGAATGTCTCCTCACAGCAATGGAAACCTAACTAAGACAGAAGTTTATGTATATATTTAAAAGAAACCCAGGTAATCAACTAGGCTCTTTAAGTAGAATAAAAAAAAAAAAATTGTGACTGGAGATGTAGTGGGAGATTGCTTGTGTGTTCCCAGCTGCCCAGACCAGAAATAATTACATAGAAACCATATTACTCACAACACTGTTTGACCAATGATTCAGGACCATTTTTAGTTAGCTCTTACATTATGAAGTAATCCATTTCTATTCATCTGTGTATTTCCATTAGGCTGTGGCTTATCGGTGCTGGCATGTTACTCCTTTGGCAGCTACATGGTATCCCCCTGACTCTGTCCTCTGTTTTTCCTCTATCTCTGCTTGTAATTCATGCCTTGCTCTATTCTGCCCTGTCATAGGTCCAAGAAGTTTCTTCATTCATCCATCAATAAAAGCAACCCATATACAGAAGGACTTCCCACACCACAGAGAGATGGCTCAGCTGTTAAAAAACATTTGTTGTCTTACAGAGGAGCCAGGTTTCATTCACAGTACCTAGTGGTTCACATAATTTCAGTTCCAGTGCACAAAATCTTTGCTTGTCTCTGTGGACTTTCACATACATGTTGGAAAGACAGACATATGTACAGACAAAACACCCACACACATAATGTTACATATATTGATTTTTTAGTGTGTTTATATGTATGTATGTATGTATATATTATACACACACTATATATAAGAATCCTGTGAAATACTGGTGTTGTTTTTCACTGTTGCACTTTGATATGTAGTTCACTTAAAATGACACATTTGGATTGCTGAAGTTTTTCTGATTACCCACCATCTTTATATCTGCATTTATTTGAGGTGATGTAATAAAACGCAGGAAACTCAATGCAAATGAGCAAAGAACTGTTTTGTCCCTGGTTCAGTCCATGATCACTTTGCTTCATTATTTCTGCACCCAAGTGAAGCAGAGCATCGTGCTGGGAAACACAGGGTGAAGAAATGCTAGTGGCTAATCTTATGGCAGCAAGAAAACAAAGAGTGAAAGAAAAAGATCACATGCACACTATACCCTTCCAAGCATTCTTTAGAAGACTGACCCCTGTCAACATCAACTTTTAAAGTTCTATCACCTTGCAGAATCCAATGAATCTATCAGTGGGTTGGTGAAATTAGAGTCCTCATGAGCCAATAACTTCCCAAGTCTTATCTCTGAATATGGCTGCATTGAGATCACATTCTTAGAACATAAATCTCTGGGGGATGTTTTATATACAAACATAGCAACGTATGTGCTTTGTGTGTATGACATGTAGGTCTTAATCATATTGACTTGTCCCATAATTAATAACATTAATAATTTATTCAATAGCATTTATTATAACCTGTTCACTTATCAATAACACACTCGCACAGAGGATTCCAAAACAAAAGGAAATGTAGAAAAGACAAAAGTGTGGGTGGCATTTTAAATAAAATTTATTAGCAAATAATTCTACTTGCCATCCTTGTACTGAGAAAAATGTCTTTATTTTCTGCCTAATAATGTTTATTTTATTAGTGAATTTTAATAAAATAATGTTTATTTTAGATGACTAGGGTAGAGCAAGGATAAAATAAATATGTACAACTTATTGTCCATTCACACACTATTCACACAAGAAATGACTCTGAAAGGCTCTGATTCTGCCACTAACTCTCCAATTCTCTGGAACTGAAAGTCTTATTTTTTGCAGCTATTCAGCTTTTCCCAGTGTGAGGTAGTTGGTGACAATGTGCCAGTTAAAACATCATCTGTACATGTTGACAAGTGTCTACGGGAGAGTACCAACTGTTTCAAATACACCAAGATGACTCAGACATAGCTGTCAGACAACCGTGTTCTCCAGAGGAGGCACATCAGTTGGACTACAAGAGCCATTAAGTGACATTTCTCCAAAGAAGAGCCTTGTCATTCTGCAGTCTACCTGCTATTGGGACTTCACTTTTGCCTTATGATAAACCAGAATACAACATGCAGGAGGGTACTAAAACATAAGCTTGATCTCAGTTCCTACTCTGTGTGTACCAGAGGAAATGAATTCAGCTTACTTGTTTTTCTTCCATTTAATGATATTGGAAGGGGAGATGTCTACAGAAAGTAATCCTAATGAAAACTGGCCAGTAAAATGTACCATCATCTCCGGAATGCAGAGACACAGAAATAAGATCATAGAAGGGCTTTTGTATGAAACACTTTCTGAGTCTCTCTGGTTTTGACAGAATTAATAATAGAGGCTATATTTGATCAAATTCTCCAGTCACACTGACTGATGTTGTACAGATTTGTTCATTCTTGCTTTCAGTATAATCTTTAGATCTACTCAGAAGAAAAATGCAAGAACATCATTTTGTACCTCACAGTTTTGAATGAAAGAGAAGGAAGCATTTATTTTTCTTCAAGGTTGCTTTCCTCCTACACAGAAAGTTTTTCCTTCTCTAATCAGACATGAAGTTTGATTCTCTAACTCCTTTAGTTTTTTAAAGCATTGGTAATGTATTTCCAGGTACCAGGAAAGTTAATAATTTAACTTTCCAAACAAATGGGCATAACTTGAGATGCAGAAAAGAGATATTCCTAAAATTTTTCAAATATATTATATGTTAATTCTGTAATATTTTAAATTAACTTTCTGACAATATTATGACAAAAAATAACCTGCTTCGGATACTTGTTTATATGAGCTATCTGTTTTTTTATATAATAAAAAAATATCTTTACCAGTTTGCTGTCATTCAAAGTTGCAAAGATGAACAAATTACTGTTACTTTAGATTGGTCATGAGGTCATTCATAGTTCTAGAGTTAAAGCTGCCTATCCTCTCTTACACCATAGCTAAATGTATTTGTATTTGTAGACATCCAATTCATGGATCATTTATCAAATTTTGTCCATTGTATGAATATGTGTTTATGTAAAATAAGCACAAAAGTTACATAAAAAGTGAGAAAGCAAACTTTGTTTCTTTAGAAACTGCAAAAGTAGTAGGCCCAACATCATTATGCCAAATCTCAGTGTGTGTTCATGAAGATATGTACACTGACATGGGAGAAGAAATGCATTATGCATGAAAGGAATATGTTCACATGTACAAATATAGTCATTCATATTTAAGTACATTTTCTCATATGAAATTCAATACAAGTTGATCTCTGCCATCTGGGTTTTACATAATTTGGCTCTAGAATTTTCCATAGAGAATGTCCTGAATCTATATACTGAGCAAAAAAGATTATTTGAAATAGTTTTCTATAAAATCTCCTCATATTTTCAATGTGCACCTTTTATGATAAAAACTCCAAAGTTTTTATTTATAATAGTTAACTTTTAGTTTATATATTTTCTTATTATATTTTACAGTTCTGAATCTTTTCATTATCCTTAAACTTAAAACATTCATTTCTCAAAAGAGTTTTAGGAAAATGATTAAGTGAAATTTTCTAGTGGACAATCTTGATCTACAAGATCTCTCCTCTCTTCCTATTGAGCAAATTTTCAATGACATACAAATATATTAGGTTTTTTTTTTCCTTTCTGTTGTTGTTTTTGAGACTGTATCTCATTGTATACCTGGTTGACTGGCTTGAACAGGCTGGGCTTGAACTCTGAGAGGTCAAGAGCTGCCCTTGATTGCCTCCCAAAATAATAGGATTTAAAGTGATGAAATTTACATTTTTAACTTACCCATAACCAAAATTGCTTTGAAATCTGGTAAAATGATAAAAATGTAAAAGAATTTTCTTAGTCAAAAAGAAACTTTGAAAAATTTCTTTAATTAGTACCTTTCTTTATGAGCAGTGATCTAAATTAGATACAAATGCATGTCTTGTGTAATGCGACTCATGGGTGTCCATAAAAGTGATGATTAGAACATGATGTGTGAGTCTTTTGTTACTCATAGTGCATGACTTCAGCATTGGTCCATCTTTCAAGTTTCTTTCTCTGTCTGTCTCTCTCTCTCTCTCTCTCTCTCTCTCTCTCTCTCTCTCTCTCTCACACACACACACACACACACACACACACACACACACACACACACCTTCCTTTTGCCCAAACACAGACAAAAACTTAGAAGGCAAAGCTAGCACCAAATCCACACAAGAGGGTCATAAAGAGAAAAGAAACATGATCAAACCAAAAGGAGAGAGCTATGCATGTGCCCATTTCTCAGCTCTGAATATAATTCTAAGAGGATTCTAAGAGAATGATCTTTTTATCATGTAGACAGAATGTCCCAAAGATATATCCATGCAATACACAGGACCTTTCAAAAGGAATAAAGATTTCAACAAGAACACATTTTTTTCAATGACTTCAATTCCACGTGTTTCTTCGAAATTTAAAAACCTTTAATCTTTAAGAAATGCTGTCTCTTTAGCTAGTAAGTAAAGAATCTTAGTTGTTTAGACTCTAAACTATAAAGTAGCTATATTCACACATGAATCTATATTGTTTCAATACATTGGCCAAAAAGCATGTATCTTTAAAAATTAATTTGATATTTGGAGCCATTTAAAAGATTAAGCTTTTACTTTAAAAGTGCAGAACTTGTCGACCAATGGGTTTACGACTTGAACAGTACATTAGAAACTTTTAATTTTTAAAAATATAACAAGCATTCTAAAATGTACACTTAAAATTGTTCTAATCATCCAGTTTTGAACGTTCCTATGAGTATTGATAATGGAAATGCTAAATAAGAGAGACAAAAAGAGAGAGAGATCTTGTAAAAGGAACTAAAGATATAAATGCTCACTGTTTTTTTTAACTACCTAATTAAAACACCTTTGCATATTATCATATCCATGAGAACAGTCTACACATTGTTCAGAATAAATTTATCTTAAATCCCTTAATATGGATTAATAATTATTTATACATGTTTAATTCATATAATACACATACACAAATAATTAGAGAATCACATTTAAGCTCATTCAATTGGAATTCCTCTTGGAATGATGCTTATTTTACTGCCAACAGATAAAAAATTTCCCAGTGAGGGATGAAAAGGGTATAATTATGAGATTAGCACACCGCTCTTCCCCTTGGATGAGTATAGTCATTGTGAATCTGTAGATCCAGTCCTCTCATTAAATGCCAGTGAGGCTTTTGTATATAGTCAATGCCCCATTGACTTAACCGCAACACACGAGGGCCACGTTATTATGCAGATTACCTCATCAGATAGCCTACACAGGGGTGTATGAGAGCACTCGAGGAAACCCATTGGTCGTCCCACCTCATTTACTCTCAGTGACCCATTGTTCTCAATGGCTTTCTATCAAAGATCAGCTCAGCTGGGAGAAGCATGGGTTTAGAGATCATTGGGTACTCACACAAACACCGTATCTAGTGTGAGGTAATTGCTGGTGATTTAGTTCCTGTTCTGTGCTCCTCCAACTCAAAAAATTGATGTATGAGGAAGCTATTGATGAGGTTAAGGGAACCTTCATTCAACATTTGCTTCCATTCACCTTGAATTCTACTCTGCTGTAATGCAATCAATCACTGGGACTCAGGCATGAATTATGTCGATTCTAAATGATTTTCCAGATAACCCAGTATTACCTTCAATTTTCTAATGTACAATTGATTCAAGCCATAGTCATTATGTAAAGGGAGACAATTTGAATACCAGTAGAAAAGGAAAGTGACTTTGAAATGGTGTCAAGACTGTGTATAATTGCTGAAACTTTCTCGTGTCTTCTTTAATTAACATTCATAATCACATAAGTAAGAAAACCTTTGAGTTTTAAATTGAATTTAAAAGCCAAGCTGTTTTAGCAAAGGATGGACATGTTTTACTCCTAATCATCCTCTGAGAATCACACTGAAGTTTTAATAAACACCCTTCTCTTTCTGCTCCTGGTGTCATTTTCATTTTGCATAGGGTGACCTTGGTTTAGGATATGCAAGTTTGTTATTAAACTTGAAACTTGCTATACAAGTGGACATCAACACATGCAAAACAATCCCTATCGATAGATAGATTTCTCATCTGAGCACCACGTCTTTTCAGGGATCACACTAATATCTAGGGCATCAAACAAGGCTATGTGCAAAACAGGTCCCTCATTTGTTGTGCAAAGGAGATTGTAGGTAACAAATTTGCATTGCTGGGTGGAGGATTGTGAGCTGTCCTCTCCAACACTTTGTCCCAGCTGCCAGCGTCTCCCACACAGACCAAATGTCTTCCCTTGAAACAAAAGCACCTTTCTGTAGAGCCAAATGAAGTTTAAGCTTGTTTCGTTCGCCCTACATAAGCATAGAGGAAGATATATAAATAGCTACCATCGTTTGAACTCGCATTCATCTATTTTAAATATATACACACTTACATGTTTAATACATATAATTTCATGCTAGAGTTTATAAGCTCAGAAATAATCCAAAAAAATCATAAAGCTGAGTAGAAAAAAAAACAATGTTCAAATAAACAAACTGAATTGATAAGCTTAGAGATAGTTTCTAAAATAATCTCTGCTTCTAATCTAATTCATAATATTCTGTTCGGACACCTTCAACTCCCGACACAGAAGACATAGTTTGCCTTTGTCCTCCTGTAGTAGATTTGCCACTGTTACCAGACGGGCTCAATGTTTTTGCTGGAATGTAATTCATCTTCATTGTTTCTGTGCCGACAGGATGGAACCTGCTTACAAATTTTACAGCTAGCAATACTTTTTATTGTTGTTCTGAAAGGGCTCCTGAGGGCTTTCTATTTTATTTTTAGGAACATTCTGAATTTTTTCCCCTTTATGCTATACTTTTCACTATTATGAGTGATGACCCTGGAATTCTAGGGAGGGAAAAAATAACCAACACCCACCAAACTCCATGACTGTCATAAGTGTTAATGCAATCTTCCAGCTCTTTGATTTATTGCAGGTGCTACATTTTAACTATGTTATAGTTAATGAAGAATATCAACAGCCCTGGTGGAATACTGACATTCCTTCAAACTAAAAGATATTCAGTGTGTCTCACATGTCTTTCAAGAAAAAGGGGGGGGGGCAAAATAAGGAACCATTTTTCTGTATTTTTAGATATCGTATTCTTACCTTAAGAAAACAAAATGAAGTCGATCTTACAGGGACAGTATGGAATTATATAGCTCTGCTCTAATGAGGCCCTGTTCTTTGTAATGCTTTATTTTACTCCGTTGCAATCCCTTAGACATGATTACATCTGCACATATGGAAAAGAGAGGCCCAAAAAAGGAATATGTAGGTGAATGCGGGTTTCATTAACATTTTAAGAACTTCTACTTATAAATCATTTGTGAAAGGTCATTCATTCTCACATGAAAGGTAGCGTAGACAACCCAAAGAACAAATCATGGAACATGAGGACTGCGACCAAATCGATGAGAGAAGCACTGGTCACATGTCAAGGACAGAGTATGTCAATGTTAAAGTTAGGGTTCCGTTGGAGCTGCATTGCTCTTGTGCATACTAGCCAAGCCAGCCTAAAGCAGCAAACATTCTGCAAACTCTGAAAAGCCATTTCCCATATGTGTTTATTGCTGTTTTTAAAATTAGTTTTCATAATTGAATAGTGCAAAAAAAGGTGTATGTTTTAAAATAGCTTTTAAATTTGAAAAAGGCCCCTTCCAACTCAAAAGCTGTTAATAGCTGACTTCTAGTCCTCAATCATTAGGTGTTTAGTTGTTGTTGTTGTTACTACTCTGTAACAATAGCCCCATAATAGTGAGTAACCTAGGGCTAACATTTGAAGTAGTTTATTTCTAGAGAAAGAATCATAAAAATGCAGAAAATAATTGCATTCTCTCCCAGGTGCTATATTGAAGCAAAAGTGATCATGCTTTCAACATTTACTATAACTGATATTTTCCCATAATTAGTTTTGTTTAAATTAAAATTATGAATAATTTACTGCTTATTGGATTAGAGAAATGATAAAGTTACATCAATGTATTATTCTATGATCATAAACCTAAACTGAATCCTAGTAAGGAATTTAATTGTGTTGCTTTCATTGTATGAAATTTTAATTTTAATTAGAATTATAATTCTTGTTGTATTGCTCTGAGTGTATTACTGATTAACATTTTTATGATAGATACTGAGGCATCATGATTATTCCATTTACTACAGCAATAAAATTTCAAAACTTGTAAACTTTCTGTATTAGAAAACTTACTGAAGAATATTGAAAAGTATACAACACATATGATATTGAATATATTTGAAATATAAGAGTGTGTCCCCCATACTGAGGTTGTTTATAGATATCTAAGTTTTTGTTTTCTGTTTTCAGTTATTGTTAATAGAACATATAAAAAGTCTTAGTCAAAGCATACCCACAGTGACGTAATAAACAATGGCCATGTGGATATTGTTAGTCTTCATAGGAATGAGTTGATGCAATTGTGCAAGAAGAATTAATCTTGGGAGGCTGAATCTTTGTGCAATTTGGCAGAGATGAAATTTAAGACATAGTTAGATGTCTATATAACAATGTGTAATTCTTCCTTCTTCTAGGAAGGGTATAAGGGTGCTACAAGAGATGTGAGATATTGGTATTATCATTGAATAAAAAAAAAGAATTGTTTGATTCTTTCATTTATTTTGCTGTTATCTGTTTCAGTGGACAGTGTGAACTTGCTGTCTGTTTCTCAGGGGGAAATATTTTTTCTATTTGTCTGTCAATCTTTTTCTCTATATCATCCTGTTTAAATTTTCCGGTGCAGACACTCTTGTTTTACATACTTCCTCAATTAGCCCTTTAACTTTCCTATTTGCACATGGCTGCTCACTTGCCTGACAGAAACACTGTCCACAATTCTGTTTTCCTTTCACAATCTTGGTCATTCCCGGAGACTATTGTGAGCCACTATTTTCATGAAATGGTGAGTTTTTCATTCCCTCTGAAATTCTGGTCATAAATTGTAGATCCCAGTCACATCTTTTACTTATTTTATTTTATTTTCTGAAAGGCCAAAAAGAAAGTAATACCAAACATTGTCTCTTAACATGTTTTTAAATATCCCCCGCCCCCCCCCCCCCGTACACTGAGGAGTGAGTAGGGAACCTTCAAGTTCATCACTGTTCTTAGATTCCAGCACTAACAGGTTCTAGCCACAGAATTTTATGAGATTTTCCATAGGTGTCTTTCATTTTATAGGAGTATAAATGATACATAATAATACTTTCACCAGAGAAGGGTCAGGGCAATTGTGTAGGATACAGAGCTTTTGTCAAACAACAACAACAACAAAAACCTTTATATTATATACCAGACATTTAGCATACATTTGCTCAGTGGAGAACAGTACTCACTAGAAAAGTAATAACCACGGTGTGGATTTTAGGAAACTGTCCTTTCAGAAATGGTCCTTAATTTCCTGAGACTGAACTTCATACACTGTTGTTATGGTGCTATTGAGTCTGAGTCTGTTCTATCTAATTCTTATCTTTAAAATGATTTCTAAATTGTAGTTTCTGTGTGTCTGCCTCTGTCTCTGTTTCTGTCTGGGTCTGGTTCTTTCCCTCTCTCTGTCACTTTGTCTTAGTTTCTCAGCTATACAGTGTGTATGTGTTTGTGCATGTATTTCTTGAAAGTAAAGGAGACTGGGAATAATAAATTAGTGGGATAAATGACTCAAAGCATTATAAAAATATAATATAGAAAATGATATCTGAGTCTAGGTAATAATATAAAATAAAGATGAAGACAGAAAGTTCTGCAACTCAAATGCAGGATTTAGAAAAGGAAGTATACTATAGAAACTGATGATAATGTCAAAAGCCTAAAAATGTGGAATATTAAAAGTGTGGTTTTTATGTTAACCTTTAAAATACAGGGATTCTAGACAGGTGCTTCAGGGGTACTGTAAGGCTTAATTGGTATTTGAGTTTTAAATGTTTCCTATGGTTTAAGGCTTTAACTTTAAATGAAGTCAAACATCAACATTTCAAGTAATCAATATCTGGAAAGCTTTAAAAATCTTAATTTTCATTCTGATTTTACAATATATTTATTTTAATACATAGAAAACATTTCTTCTATTAAGTTCACTTTATCTAGAGTATATGTTGAATTACCCCCTTTTTTTCGTTTACTAATTTTTTTTTACCACGCAAAATATTTGGAAATGTCTAACTTGTGTACGGTTGGGTCACACATCAGAGGGCTTGTTTTTACTTGGAGGCAACATAGATTTGGAGTCTATTTATCTATTGACATTTTCTCATGGGAATAGTATAGGAAGTATATAGTCAATTCTCATTACTTTCAGTAGTTATGTTCTATAAAATCACGAAGAACATCACCTTAGTGAATGCTACGTCATTGCTCTTTTATGAAATGCAAGGTTAGGATCCTTAGAGCATCTGCTTGCAATATTTTCATCAAGCAATCAATATATAAGCTTGTTTTATGTGTTTGTGGTTAAAGGCTCCTTATTTAGTATATATTATTGATTCATTAGCACTGACCTCAGAAGCCAACAGCATTATAACTCAAGTCTGAATGAAGCTGCCCTGACACCACTGCCTTTTGTTCCATAGCACACAGCACAGCATCCTTGGGAAAGTTGTGAGGGAGACTATTTCATGGTATTCCAGGCCAACTCAGAGAAATCATTTAAACAACAGTCCCAACAAAAAGGTGCATGTATGCGAATAAATACATGGATAAGGATAAAAAAGTAAGTAAATAAAAAGACAATTAAAATCTTATAAATTTGCATCTTAGAATAAAAAAGCCTTTTCACAAATGGAAAAAACAGGTAGCTTCAGCTGTAAACAACACATATTCTCTTTTGTGAATGATCATGTCCCTAAGTGTGTACAAAGTAAGAGTAGTTGCTACTATGATTATTATAATCATTATTATTTGGGTGAAAATTTTTACCATGCAGATGACTTTGCAAATGGATAGTTTGTATGCAAGGGTATCAACTGCACTTGTCTTTCAATCAACCTTAGGGATTGGACATGAAGACAATGTCTGCTTGACTTAAAGTGTCACTCCTGTAAGAAGCTTAAAATGACCATATTTAAGCAAATGATACTAGACTGAATGGTAAAATATGCCTTCACCTTGTGTCCCAGTCTGGCCTCTGTAGTATAACCTGTGGAGAAAATCCTAGGGAGCTGTGGGACTTTGAAAGACACTCAGTCCTCACGGCACTGAGCCATTTTAAGAACCCCTTAATTTTTGAGACATGGTCTCTCAGTACACCTAGATGTTGCCAAAACAGCTAGTCTGGATGGCCAGCAAGCCTCTGTCTTCTTTGATCTTGCCATTGCACCTACCTAATGTTGCTGGTGAAATTTGATCTCAGGTCATAAAGTTTGCCTAATAAGCCGTTCATGTTTTCAGTCGTCTCCTCAAGTCAATCCCTTTAGATTTTACTTTGTCTTTTAAAAATAATTGAAGAATTAGCTCAATTTCCTGACATGAGAAAAGACATTTGGAGTACAGAAACAAAAAAAAAAAAAAACCTTCTAAAATCAAAGAGAAACTGATATTTAAACTTAACCTTTACAGGAATTTTGAGGAAGGAGATTAGTTTAAAAAGAAAGACAATAAAATTATTTAAGACCAGTAAAGATAATGTTTATGAAGGAAATAAATTAGAATAAACGAAAAGAGGAGTGAGCTCTGGTGTCCTTAAAAATATCACCTGAATATACTGAAAGCATTTCTTGTTAGTTTCTAGATTAACAAGGAGTGCTAACAAGAGAATTTTCTGTCTAACCAGAATGTTTAGCCACCCAGAGATTGAATTGCGCCAGGTGGAATTTTTCCAAACATGCAATATTTACAATTCTCCATTTGCTAGTTCCTGGACACAGTCAGATAAAAGCACAGCAGCAAATGCTTCTATCTTCCACATAAAGAAAAGCACACGCACACATCAGAGACACAATTTCAGGCAGGCTCAAACTGATACTGGGTTTACACACAGAAACCACTGCATTGTGTTTGTACAAAAATTAAATTGTGTCTCTGCACTAAATAACCATGAAAATTTTAAATTAATTTGGATTAACAAGTGAAAATTGAAACTTTCATCGGGTGTGCCAATAACAAAAAGATGACCATAAATATAAAAAGTGGAAAAGAATAACTATTTATGTATGTACACAATCAATTTTATGGACACACTGTCATATCTTATGAAATAATCTAAGATTTTGTTAAAAATTAGATTTGAGTTAAAAGTGGTAGAGAAACACTGCATCAATAGCACCGTATGTTGTTGTATTTTCAACACTCATCCATACACTGTAGGAAGTTGTCAAAGTTGATGTATGTACTGTCTACATCCTCACAGCAATGAGCCTCTCTTAAATTCTGCTTGTTAAGTATGCTCTTGAAGTATAGGCATTAATATTTTTATTTTCAACTGTTCCTGCCTCCAAGGTTTTATAACACTATCGATTACAGAGTCAGCAAATCATTATGTTTTTTAAGGACCTTTCTCTTTTTACCAGTATGTATATGCCACTGCTAGGGGAAAAATCTGTATTTTAAGAAAAATGTGCTTAGATCACACACACACACACACACACACAATCAAAGGTAGGAAAGGTAAAGGAAGGGATTTTATTGAATCTTGGATCGATAATATTTGACCTTATCCTGCATTTAATTGATTGATCCTTCAAATCTGCAATATGGAGGACTACACTCCTGGTTATAGAGGCTGTTTTACAGCCTGCATGCACATTTGTATTGATCATAGCTATATTAGGTCATAGTTATCATGTAGCAGATAGATCAGAATGGAAGAATTACTCACTTATTTTTTCCTCACAGCTGTGATCCATCTGTAGGTTGCCAGATGTTTGTGACAATGAATGTCTTATTTTAGAGTTGTGAGCCCAACAAAGGACTTTCTGCAACTGTTTGTACCATATATTAAGAAGGACCAGTGCCTAAATTACTTGTTTTCTAAACTAAATATTTGTATCTCCTTAAAAATAATATGTGAAGCTCTAACTCTCAGAGTGGTTATCATGGGAAAGATTCCCTCTCTTTAAAGAAAAAAAAAACAGTATTAAATTGTACTCTAAAGCAGGGACTCCAGCTAGGAGGGATAGTAGGAAATCACTTGCTCTCCATCTCTGCCTATGAAGAGAAAGAAGTTTCTGTGAGCGCAGTGAGACAGTTGCTGTCTGTAAGGTATCAGAGCAGTGTCAGAAAACTTACCTGTCTACACCTTCAACACGGAACCCCCTGGCTTTCAGGCATGTGACGTGCAAGCATGTGTTGTTTAAGCCCCACAGGCTGTGGTCATGTGTAAGGAATCTAAGATTCAGAAAATGCAGTTATATAGGGTTTATTATAAAATAGTCAAAAGCATTTCAAACATCAGGAAGACTTACACTGTGACAAAGATAAGCTATGAATCTGGGATTGAAGCTGTAGATTGTGGTATTGTGTAGAACTAAGTATGATTTAAGAGGAAAGAGATGAATGCATTTTAAGAATGGGAAGTATGATGCAACTCCAGCTTCTATTTTGATTTTGAGAAGTAGTAACCTGTAGAGCACTCATATTAAGAAGGTGCAGCTTAGAGTGTTATGCATTAGCTGGTTTTACGTTTCTAACATTATCCATGAGCATCACTTTCTTCAAAATTCAATTTCCCAAGTGAAATATCTAGAAAATAATAATGGTTTTTATGTGAGAATTAAGTGAGGCTATCTGAACTAACTGAACTCAGTGCTAGAACATAATTGTCACTCGAAAGTGTTTGAAAATCTGAAATTATGTTATCAGTACATAAAAATTCACCAAATTAAAAGAAAACACAAGCCTGTTCCATAAAGATAAATGAACTATTCCTGCATCTGCCTTCACTGATTACTTGCATTAAATGGATCATGAATGACTAGTTTGCGATAAATACAAAAGTAGCTTCAAGGCTGGTGAACTTTGGCATTGTTTTCAGTGCGAGAATCCTTCCATGAAAGCTCTCACTAAGCCCATCCAAGTTCTTTTGCAGCATTAGCTTTCACTCTAGCCCATTATCTTCTAAATCTCTTTAAATGAATTTACTCAAGATACCCAGAGCCTGCTGGGCATATACATCAACTTTGACTTAAGTTGTCAAAGACAATAACTCTGACACCTAAGTGATGAGGTTGTAGAGAAGATGTGGTGGAAGCAGAGATGGGAGAGATTAGCAGAGGGTTAGCTCTGATCAAGTGTCTGACAAAGCATCTGTGCTGACAACGCTGTTGCTAATTTCCATCATTATTAATATCAGAATGGGTGCCCTGTGGGTTACACAGTCTACCATCTTGGATATATCCAGCTGCCTCATTATCTTTGTAACAATGCACAAGAGGCAAGGGTAGCAATGCCGCTTTTCAAGAGGAAAAACATTTTGTTTTCCTTTGATAATTTGCTGACTCTCCTGCAAAGCGTGAATATTTTTAAAGGCGCCATGATTAACGCGCAGCGAGAGGAGAGCCATACAGAGAAGAATGATGTAATCTGAAAAGTACCCAAAGATTCATTTTGATGCAGCTAGAAACATGGATTAAAAAGCATGACTGGAGTAGACTGCTTTGGAGGTTCTTCCTTTAATTTAGACAGGAAATGATGGGTAATGGGAATATGGAAAGAATCAGGACATACAATATTTATTAATTAGGAATTTCTTCTGAATGTACTCTTCAGGAGATAAAATAGAGTGTAGTTAGTAAAATCAGAAGCAGAGATCCTCTCTCTTATGTAAAACCCATTCCATAAACTTAACAAATTATATTTCCTAGAATTCCTCTCCCACAGCTTATCCCTAGTCTCTCTGCTTCTTTCCAAGATGGAAACATCTTTGGTCTCTCTAATAGATGGATCGTACACCACGCACTGAGTTTACACCACACACTGAGGTACACCACAGGTATTGGAGACTAACATCAGTACCACTATCCCCAATGGCTCCAAAACACCCTTGCAATCTCATCAGCTATTTTGATGATGCTAGCACATGGTACGAACAGCACATGGAAAATGAAAAGGCCTGCCAGGACTGTAGGAATGCCTGCTGTGCAAAGAGCTCTCCAAATGCCACACAATTTGCCAAAGCTATGGTATATTTTCTGACTCTCCCAAAGCACAGCATTAGAGTCAGATGCTATGTAGGAGGAAATCTCCTCTCATGCCTATGTATTGTACATACACACTCGGGCTTAGCATAGCAAACGTGCAGCATCGCTAGTATGACGTCAACAAGATGATGAAATAGGGCACAGAGGAGAACAAAGCAAAAGAATATAGGATTATATTAAAGTTCTTCTTTCCCTAAAGCAACCAAAGACATGATTTCCGGAACTTATTGATATACCTGTTACAGCTCTGAGGAGAAAGCCTTCTTGTATAAAAGTGTCACAGTTTTGAAGGGAAAGCTTCCCCATCGCAGGTGTTGCAACTCTGAGAGAAAAGTCTTCCGTGATGGACGCCATTGGAGATCTTAGGGAAGAAGTTTCCCTGATGGACGTGTTGCAGTTATGAGGGGAAACAACAAACCTCACACAAGGAATTTATTGGCAGAGATACAAAGGGGGGGGCTGCTTTTGCTGAGGCTCGAAGCAGCAGGGAACTGACCAGAGGCAGGCTTATATAGGATTTCTTTCTGGGTCGGGGTCCATGAAATGGTCCAGTTTGGTATGGGATTGGTGGGATTATTGTGACTTGATCTTGGGAGCAAGGTCAGGGATAGGCGGGATTTTTTTTTCTTGGCCTGGTCTCAGGCTTGGGCTCAAGTCAGGGTCAAGATGTTCTTTCCTTGAACTTTTTACTCTACAGAGAAATTGGTGGGTTTGGCTGCTCTGGGATCGTTGGGGTTTTGTAAGTTTTCAAAGCGGAAGTGAGCTAGGACTCATGCCCTCCAGGCTGTATAACAAAAGTTTACTTTGAGATCTGTCTAAGAGCCAGCCTCCTTCCTTCCCCCAGCTCAAATAACCTGCGGGCTGCTATGGGATAACTTTTCCCTTTCATCTGACCTCGATTGTACAGGCATCCATGCCCTATCTCGTTAGATGGTTTGTTCTTCAGAATTGTGCCATTTGAGTATTCTGCGGAAAAAAAATGCATCTTGTAAATCCAGGGGCTAATACTGTAGATAGTTCTTATGTATAGATGTATCAGTTGTCTACTTTGGACATTTCATTTATATCTGAGACCTGTGTGTGTGGACAGCTTAATTCCCAGCCTGGAACTCCTGCTGAAGAGGAAGAAGGGGACCGTATGATAGGAAATGTGAGGGGCACAGATGACAGAACACAACAGAGAGGAAAGGAAATGCAGTTAGTTGTAGGGTAAAAACAGGGCCTTGAGAAAATAATCCCAATCCAGCAAAGAGGTCCTAATTCGTAGATTTAAAGGGTGACTGCAAGTATGACCTATTAGGCATTCGGTCTGTAGAGTTTATTATAAAAAATCAAGGGATTTGGTCAGTGTGTTAGTACTAGAGAGATAAAACAAGAGGTTAAAAAAATGCTATTTTTCTGTTGAAGTTTATTTCTTGGGTTTTCGTGTTGACACGGGATAGCTATTGAACATTTCCACACTGGAAGGAGACAGAATTTACCGTAATGGAAAGTTCAGGGTTGTGTGGAGCTTGACTGCTGACAAAGAAACAACAGTATTGAGGTGAGGAGGAAAACCCTCAGGGACATGAAAAACAAAGAAAAAGAAAACAGGGTAACGATTAGGAGGAGAAGAGCAGATACTGCCTTTTTCTGAAGGAATAAGAAAGAAGTTGCTATAAAGGAGGGGAAAAAAAAAACAGGGTTTCAGGACTCTCAGTTAAATATCAGGTGGCCTTTGCCAACAATACAGTGGTTAGACCTGGACTGAGGCCCACGGTAAGCTACCACGTTGAAAAGTCCCATGAGTCAGCAAGTGATGATTAAAGGGATTGTTAAACAACAGCCAGGGTCAAGTCGAGGTTGAACAGCACAGATTAGCAGAAGAACCTGTCAGCATTGGTTTCCGAGTTGTTCAGAAAGAGTTGGCAGCTAGGAAAGGGGAAAGGAAAGCGGATAGGGACAGTGCTTTGAGTAGCAAAGAATTAGCAGGGGAGCAGGGAGAACATGGCTGAAAGGGTACTTTCAGCTCTATGTCCTGGCAGCAAAGCCTCTGACCAGAGGGCAGAGGTTGGACAGGAGGAAAGTGGAGCCATAGAAGGATGAGTAAAGAGGAAACAGGAAGTGATGAGATACAATGTGTTTCAGTTGTTTTGAAGAAAAAGTTTGGGGAACTCAGGTAGAAGGAAACAATGAGTTTAATTTTCAAGTGATTTCAGCACCAAGTTTGGGGGAGTAGTTCACTTCTGAGTGATTGATTCCTTTCCTTCTCATTCTGACACTTGTTTTTGCTTTCTAATTTGTCGTCTGTTCAATAGCTGAAGGCCTGAACCATTTCTCCATCTCAAGTACACTAAATGATAAGGGAATTGTGCTGCTAAGGATATGTTTTCCAACCTCAACAGAGCCACTCAACGAAGTGATTAAAATTCAAAAAGTAAATGCAGCTCACTCTTGCATTCTGTTTGCGCAATACATATGTTCAGAAACACGAACACATTAACATGCAATTGGTATGCAATTGAAAGTGAGATTTAATATATTTTTCTTCAGAGACATTCTTAAATTTTCTTTGCGAGGTAAATTTTATACCAGTATATAAAAATTATACAGTAGGCTATAACTTATAATTGTAATACAAGGTGCATGTTTAGTTATAAAAATGTATACTTTTGTTGCACAGTCCCTCAGGGCTTGAGAGAATTAAAACATGCTTGCAATTCCAAATTTGATACATTGAAATGAGTTTATTTTGGTGAGACTAACATGTTTGTTTTCAGTGTTGTTGCCTTTTTCCACAAATGCTTTTTGACTGCACACCCTTTATTTAAAATTAATAAAAAACATTAGCTTTTGTGATTTGTGCCTTTCTCCACAGAGGGGAACAACGGGAATTCATAGGAATTCATTTCAAAGAGGTGTGAAATGCCAGCTGGATTCCCTGACCTAGCCAGTTAGAGAAAGGCCTGAGCCTAGAATCAAAGACAAGAGATCCCAACCAGCACTTTCTGAATGCAGAAACTGTTGTCTACCTTATCAAGGGAGGGATTTTAGAATGACACTTCTCTTCCCTGAATTTCCATGGGTACTCTTCTGAGAGCCCTCTCTTTGCAAGTACTACGGGTCACTGAAGTGGTAAAGATGTCATTGAACTACTATGATTTGTGGATTTATGTACTAATGTGAACCCCATCACTGATTATAAAGGGTGTCTGTGTGTATCTCATATACGTGTTTGTGTATGTTGTATTGTGTATGTACAAGTGCCTTCATGGCATGGTGAAAAATGGAGACCAGAAGATAACCCCGGTTGTTAGTCCCAGCTCCCTATCTTGTCTGTTAACTGTTGAGTATGCCAGTCTGATTTAAGTTAGCTATCAGGGAGCCTCCTATCTCCACCACTGATGTCCTGAGATAGGAGCCCTAGGATTACAGATATGTGCTACTCTCTTTATTCGAATTGCATGCATTTGAAATACGCCTCTCAATCTCACAAGTAAAAAAGCTTTACCCAGTGAACCATCTCCCAAGGCCAGACTGTTTTTCTTCAAAGAAGACAACTTTTTTTACTTTACTTTCAGAATGGAGAGAAAAACTGAACATGTGGATTACTTGTATATTTCTGTTTATTTCTGTAGCCTTGTTTCTAATGTCTCCTTGTGTACACACAAAACCTGCACCAGAGATATTTCTGCAGCCACAGAATTCCTCATCCAGAAGGAATGTTTGCAGCGGTTGTGTGCTAATCATAGAAGATAACAGAAGACAAATGATGGCAAGAGGATTATAATTCTTGCCATTTGGGGCATTTTCCAGCAATCAAGAAATGCTTGCTGTTTTGTTCCTATTTCAAAGAAAAGAAAATGTGTCGTATTAATTAAATGCATTTGGCTTAGTTGTGTAAGTGTGACAAATAGAGATGTGCCAAACTGCCTGAAAATAATTTGGGTCATCAGCAAATCACTGTTCCTGCCAGTTTGCAGACAATTCCTAGTCTTTGTGGTCTGTCACATCTCTTTCCCATTAGCTGCTTACTCTCTGATAAGTGGAGGAGCACACTCATTTGTTTCTTGCAAAATGAT
Organism: Alexandromys fortis; assembly: GCF_014885135.2. NCBI lineage: Eukaryota > Metazoa > Chordata > Mammalia > Rodentia > Cricetidae > Alexandromys > Alexandromys fortis. The sequence continues at coordinate 1,681,390 of NW_026067988.1, forward strand.
GCCCTGTCTAATCAGGAGGTTTTTTTTTTTCTCCTCCATGTTTGTCTTGCAGGGTGTATACTCTATTGCATTTGGGGAATTTCCCCCAGAAGAGTGTTAAAATTAAAAAGAGGAAATACTTTTTTTTCCTTCTTAAGTTTGCCTATTCTGCTTCATCCTGATGAAATGACAATTGTGTCGAGATTAGCTCAGACTCGGTCTATGCTTCAAGACACATGAAGGGGTATTTATGACAGTGGACATTGAGATCTCTGTTGCTTTGACAGCAGGCAGCTTTCTTCCTCTCTGAATGCAGTCCAAGCCAGCCTTATGCTCTTTAGTTTGCAGGAAATTCAGGGTAAACCTTTTATTTACAAACAAGCAATACTTGCCAAGACAGGATAAATAAAGCAACTGATTAATCAGCATGCAGTCTTCATCTTGAAGGGCCTCCTTGCCTGGTCTTTTGAATGTTCAGGGGCTTGGCCTTGTATGAGAGGGATGTACTGTGGAAATATCTTTGATAGCTCCGTGATTGAGTCCATCATGCTTTGGATAGGCACAGGGCTTGGTTTAAACAACCTTGCCTGATAGAACACAGTGTGTGCATGGCTGGAAAAAAATTACCTCATTATAGCTCAGTGCTGTTGCCCTTTGGAGTAAAATGAGAGAAAAGCTTGCTCTGGTACTTCTGCTGATAAAATTCGCTTTTCTGGAACGCAACCAAACCCCAGCATATATCATCTGAGAGAAATAAAGCAGTCAGAAAATCGTATTCCTAAAGAGGCCTGGAACATCTTGGCAACTGCTAAAGCAACACAAATAAGGAACAGTGCCCTACTAGCTCGACCCTTAAATTATGCAGCTGTTCATTACCCGAATTATACATCGCAGGCTGCCCTTTGGAAAAAGGCATGGAGCACGGAGCTGGAACAATCCCTGAATTATAGTACAATAAGAAAGACCTCCTAAAGTGTCACACACTTGTAGTGGAAGATAAGAAAGGCCAGCTTAAGTTCTTGGCATTTTAAAGAAGGCAATCAAGAAAGCCTTTGAATCCCTTAGTTTTCGTCCTTGGCAATTCATTTACATTTTCTGTGTGAGGTAGACAAAGCATCCCATTCATGTGTCAGCAGGCCTGTGTCTATCTTCTCTGGAGATGTGCATGTGTGTTTGGGTTTAAGCTGCGCTGCATTTACAGATGGGACCCTCATGAAATTCTAATGACAGCAGCAGCAGGCTTACGGCTTATACAGAGCTAAATATTTAGTATGTCAGCAAATAAAGATATCATATATACTTTGGCATCCCAGAGTTAAAGGGCAGCATTCGCAAATGAATTTTTGCTTCTTCCATTGTATTTTTCACGTTTGAAAACTGTATCTCAGCTCTCTGATTAGCTCCCATGAATTGCATGTTTGTTTCATGAGAAAGCATGGTCTTTCTTTGAGTATACTATTGTATCATTGATTTGGCTGGCACTCACTTGATTGTATTAATATTTGAATGCATTTCAGCCATTAATATATTCCATAGAATTTTTCTATCCAGTAATAATATTTGAGCAAAATCGATGTGCTTACCAAAACATTGTTATCATTTATTTTTTAGTAGACAATGTTAGACTTTCTCCTACTTGAAACAAAGATGATATTTGAGAGATGATTTCCAAGCTCATTTTTAAGCTTCTAGCCTGGGACTTTTTTTTTTTTTTACCATGCTCTTTCTCGCACCCTCCCCCTCTCCAACTGAGAACAGCATTCTGGAAGCCAGTCATCCTGTAGCATATACAGCTGGTAGGAAAAAGTTGGGGGGGGGTAGGATTAAAGGGGAGATGAATTTGAACAAAGTGTGCTATGTCTGTGGATGACATTCTCAAAAAACAACAATTTCAGCATCAAAAGTGGGTTTTGGCTTTTTTGTTAGTGTTGAAGAATGTGCTTAAAGGATGTTGAGCTGCCTCTGAAGTAGTGTTATTCAAATAACCAAGGCTTCAAAGTCTCAGAGTACCCTTTCAAGATTCCAAAGGACCTGCAAGATTCTGAGTTTGGATGTCTTTAATTTCGAAGGAATGCCCTGCCGAGACTGGCCAGCAGGCAAATGTCATCTCAGGCCTCCAAGCATCAGCAGTATTTATCCATCTACAGAACAAAGAGAAATAGGATACTCCCTGCCCAAAGCTATATTAATTTGAGATTATAATTTCATTACAACATTTTGTTGTTTCCTTTCTTTATTCCACCACCTCCAGTGCACCTCTGTGTCTTAGGTAGGGTTTCTATTGCTGTGAAAATACACCATGATTTGGCAATGCTTATAAAGGAAAACATTTCATTGGGGCTGGTTTAGCGTTTCCAAGGTTAAGTCCATTACCTCATGGCAGTACACAGAGGTATGCAGGCAGATGAGGTGCTGGAGAATGAGCTATAAGTTCTACAGCTTGATCAGCAGGCCCCAGAAGCAACTGTGTGTCAAACTAGGGGTAGTTTGAACATGGAAGATCTCCAGACCTGCCCCCAACAGTGACACATTTCCCACAAGGCCACACCTTCACCAACAAGGCCACAGCTCCTGATAATGCTATCCCTAAAGGGGGCATTTTCTCTCAAGCCACCACTCCCTCCCTGCTTTCCTTCAAATCATGGCCTCTTCTTAAATTAATTGTTATTGCAAGCAAATATGTGGACTGTATTAAATGATAAAAGGATAATTCTGCTTGTCTCTCAGACCTTATTTTCTTCCTTGACTCCAACATTTTCTAAGGAGTAAATCTCTGTCATCACTTTGCTCTCGAATCTACAGAAAGCTGTACATGATAAGATCCAAGTGGTCCACAGAAACCTGAGACTTGAGTGTTTCCCACAAACAGAGGCCATATCACAGTATGGATTCCTAAGAACAGCTTCTCTTTGAATGAGTGAAATCAAGATTAATTAAACCACAGTCTTTCCCAGTCTCAGATAAAAGGGGAAAGAGTCTTTTTTTTTTTCTTCTATTTTGGAGCTTTACTGAAACTTCGATCTAACTGAGGTAGGCACTTGCCCTGTTATAGCTTGCAGCCAATACAGCAGCTAGCAAAGTGTATGTAAACATATACTTCCAGTGTGCATATTTATGTCTCCCCTGAGCACACTGAAGTCACAAGCTCTCCTGCATTGTGCCTCTGTTCTGCCCTGACTATGGCCTCATTCCAGAGATTTATGGTCACCGTGGTACAATAGTCCTGTGCCTCTTTGAACAGGAGCAGTTCGGGAAAGCCAGCTCAGTATACATGTTGTATTCCACAGCTGCAGGTACGTAATATGTTTGTTTTTCTTTTTTTTTTCTTTTTATTTATTTATTAAAGATTTCTGTCTCTTCCCTGCCACCGCCTCCCATTTCCCTCTCCCTCCCCCAATCAAGTCTCCCTCCCTTGTCAGCCCAAAGAGCAATCAGGGTTCCCTGTCCTGTGGGAAGTCCAACGACCACCCACCTCCATCCAGGTCTAGTAAGGTGAGCATCCAAACTGCCTAGGCTCCCACAAAGCCAGTAAGTGTTTATCTTTGTGTTGCTTATTCAGTGACAATAAAAAAAAAAATCAGGGGTCTTTAGTTAGGCAGGTAGTTCTTTTCTTTCCTCTCTTTTTTCTTTCTTCCTTTCTTTCTCTCTTTTTTTCCTTCCCCCCTCCTCCTCCTTCTTCTCCTCCTCTTCCTCCTTCATAAGAGCTTCTGGATTCCTTGGAGCTGGATTTTCAAGGAGCCACCTGGCAAAGATGATAGGAATTGAAATCAGGTTCTTCGAAATAGCAATATAAACCCTTAACTCCTGCGCTATCTCTCCAGTCCCTATCTCTTTCTCCAGGCTGGGAGTTGTTTGGTTGGTTGGTTGGTTGGTTGGTTAGTTGGTTTGATTTTTTGATACAGGATTTTTCTGTAGCCCCGGCTATCCTGGATCTCATTCTGTGGCCCAGGCTAGCCTCAATCTCAGAGACCACCAGCCTCTGCCTTCTGAGTGCCGGGATTAAAAATGTGCACCACCACCAACTGGCTAGGTTGGTGGTCCTTAAACTCTAGTGTGAATGGGGTCACTCATTAGTTTGTTAAGTGCAATATCAAGTTTACAGGATCTGAGGTAAGACCTAGGCTTAGAGTTTTTAAAATTCCACCAGGGAGAGGCAAGCCATTGCTCCAGCAGTTTGCACCACAGTGTGCTTCACAACAGCAAAAACATGACTTTTAATTTCATTACCCTCCTCTTAAATAGCCGTTCTCACCTACAAGTACCTGTTAATATGCTGAAATGTGACTTTTCAAAATACTTGACTATTATAATAATAGGAATGTAGAATTGATATCTGCATTCATGTAAGAAAAACTACAGTCAAGACAAAGCTGTGTTAAGTAAACTCTCTTGGAAAGAAAAGAAACACCACACCAAAGATATGGTATATGTACTTTATGATTACTCCAAGCAGAAAACTTAGTAATCAAGCAATATCCAGCAATTCGGTTTTTGTGAAAGTAATCATTATCTGTTTGCCAATGCTTAGCCATAGTTACTAGCTCCTTGTTCAGGTGGTCTTGAAGAGAATATCTAAGTGCTTTGTATAATGAGGGATATAGTAGCGACTATGACTAGAGTTTTAATGCAAGAATTTCCAAGGGACTATTGTCATGAACATATATAAAGATACCTGTGAGAGTTCTGTGTTTATTAATAGACTTGTGATATGTATAACATGGGACTCATAAAATGTTCTGAAAAAAAAACTACAATGTCTAGAAGATAAACAGGTGACATAATCTTACGATGCATAGGGGTCCAATTTGTCCAAAACACTGTTGAAGAGTAGTGTATGTCTACATATTTAGAAGAATATGTTCATTAAATGAAATAGACTCATTTCAAGAAATTCCATCAGCAATGAAATAGTATATATTTGGCAGCTATTGAAATCCATCTTTAAGAGCATTCTTAGCTGCTATAATTGATTCATCACATTGCAGGCAATAGGTAAATATAAAAAGAACTAAGTCTAGTTTGTGATTAAACTCTAGATCCAGCGCTGTTAGTGTTTCACATCCTTTGGACTTATTCCAAGTTCACTCATTTTGGGGCAATAAAAGCAAGTTTCAAGGCAGAAAAAAATGTCACCATTAAAATGAACACGTCAAGAAAACAACAAACAAACAAACAAAAAGCAGAGGAAAAAAAACCCGCTAAATCTTTCCTGTCTGTCAATTTTATATTTCTAAGAACTAAGAAAATTTGCTATGATCAAACTAGTGAAAGATAAGAAAACGAAATTGATCCTCTGGACTTGAAAAATGTTGAGTTACCCTTCACAGCATGGATTTAATTTAATGTCTGCGCAAATTAATTCAAACATTTGAAAATAGCATGATGTAATTCTACAGTTTATTCCCTTATTTGTCCTTGTGTTCCTAAGTCTCTAATTGGATAAGACAGTGTAGAAGCTTTGCTTCAAGAATGGATATCTTTTCTTCCCTCCTGCCTCAGGTTCACTGAATAGGGTGGTAAAGGAGGACCCTTGTGTCAATGCATGGCTAAGCTTAGGGAACAATAGGTTTTTAATAGGTATTGAGAGAATCCACTTCAAAGAGAATTAAAATTTTATACCCAAAGGCTGACAAAAAAATGAATAAAGAAAGGCACTTTTATATAATGGAGGGAATAAAGGAAACCAAAGAAATTAACTTGAAAAAGCCCATGTTTCTGTAAAATTCTTTTTGAAAAATCTCCAAATGTGGATAGAGTCCTCTATTTGCCATCCTGCTATTTGACTCAGCTATAATTGTATGTTCAATAAGATTAAAATTACAGCAAAATGAATGGTTCTATTTTGTTTGTTTCTTAATGCAGAATAAAGCAAAGCATACAACATAGCAAAAATACTATAACTGCAATATGGTGGGTTTGCTTACCGAATTTCTTCTGAGTGTCTCATTACACTTCAGATAAATTATCCTAATGAACCACCGCAGAATGTGTGTGATGTGAAAAGCAAATAAAATGCATCTTTTATAAAAAGAAAAAAGAGACATAATCCATGAATCAAAGGACCGTGGTTATCTAGGAGACAAGGTTCAAAAAGGAATGCAGATATAGAAAGTTCATTTTAGTATCCCTCTGTGCCCGTCTTCTTCCCATTACTATGAGAAATTGTAATGAATACTTCCCCGAGTCTGTTTCAACTACCAAGATCTTAAAATTGGTTAGACTGTCTTTGTCAGGAATGAACCTTGTTTTTTCTTTTCTGTGCTTCTCTTTTACACTTCAACACTACTGTGTATGTGAAGAGCTCAAGTCTCCAGAAAGTAGACAATACACATGTTTGTAGTGGTGAAAGTTCTTGTTAATAATCCTACATCATAAGTGCCAAGAATCTGACAGTGTTTCAAGTTACGGTTATTTGGAGTTATTTTTCTGCCAATATGAAAATTGGTTTTGTGATATTGTTTATTGCTGCATCTTGTAGTCCTTTCCCCCCTGTGCCAAGGAATACGTCTGTTCTGCAGAAACAATGGGAGCCTAAAAAGATAGAATGTTTTCATGTCAGAAAAATTAAAGTCATAAAGGAGATAGATTTCCAGAATTAAATTAGAATTGAACAAGTCAGTTATGTGTGCATCCATCAACCCAGTGGTCAGGATCTCATTTCCACTGAAGCGACTTAGCTGGAGGGCAGATAGAATTTCTAACACAGACAAACCCCTACACATACCTTTCACAATAAATTATTCTGAGATGACAAAGCACTCAATGCCACTTAGAAAAGCATGAAAAAAGTACTCTTTTACTTGAGAGTGCCGTTGAGTTTCCAAAGTAACCTAACTAGTAATAAAACAAAATATTAAAATCCATCAGAATACATTAAGATTTTTTCAATTTATAATGTTTGTGTTGTTACATTCAATCTTCACCACACAAATTTAGTTAAAACACTCATCTTAATTATTCAAAAATATTTAGATAAGTGATGGCTAGTGATATTATGGCATGTAAGTCTGAAGATGCATGTGATTTAAGCAGTGTTATAATTTTGTCCCTTGCCAAAGGAAAATAAGAAAGAAAGATAAGCCAGTGGGGGGAGAAATATCAAGTGTTGGCTGTCTAGTTAATGCCCTAGATAATGGAAGGTTCACACGGAAAACATAATGATTTGTAGTGTTAGGCCTTTGAACCCAATGGGAGATAAAATTCTTCACTAATTTCAGCCATTCCTACACTTTTGTTATTTATGGTTTTCAACTCTTTTGTCATGTTCTTATCAGAAGATTAAGATTGGAAAGGCAGAATTTCTCTCAAAAGGTTATGACAAAGTTTTATTTAATTAAATTTACTTCTGAAATAAATGTTCTCAAATCATGACCACAAGGTATTTTTATTTGTTATGAAATACATATACATATATACAAGCAGATTGTAATTTAGACTTGTAAGCCAAATAACCCCTTTATCATCTAGGGGTGTTTACAGAGCTGACAAATTAAAAAAAACACTAGAAAATATTTAAGATATTTAAATGTTTAAAATTTAAAATCATATTACTTTTAGTGTTTATAGCAAAGTGATATTTCTATTTGATGTTGTAAATAATTCAAATGTTGCTTTATTGCCCTTGCTTTTTAATATGATTTCATCACTATAGTAACTATACTTACTCTTTTCTATTTTACATATTCAAACTATCTTCAAGTTCTTCTTTCAATAATGGAACATTTTCTAAATGGAGTATGGTGAACGACAGCCAATCAAAAGATAGTTTATTTATTCATTTCAATTTTTTTAAATAGTTTATATTTTTTAACTTAAACTGTGTATTTATATGTGACGAGATCTGTGTACTTTGAGTTATAAAGAAAATAATCCTTATATGTAACAATGGTCTTGGTTTGACAAAGCAACTAAAATGTAGAGTTTCTGTGATAGTTTGGATGGAATTTGCTTCCATAAGGACATAAAGAGTTTCGCTGCTAAGAGGTGTGGCTTTGTTGGAGTAGGTATGGCCTTATTGGAGGAAGTGTGTCAATTCAGAGGTGGGTTTTGAAATCTCATACATGCTCCAGCCATACCCACTGACATACTCAGGGTCTGTTGCCTACAAGATAAGAGAAAGGACTCTTGGCTACTTCTCCAGCCCCGTGTTTGTGTGCTTGCCACCATGACACGCCATGATGATAATGGACTCTACTAAAAATATAAGCCAGTCAATTAAATGTTTTTCCTTTATAAGAGTTGTCATGACCATGATGTGAGACATCTTGATTTGTTAGAAAGAATTCATTTTATGATGCATCCATTACCAGACATGCGTGTTGATCTGTAGAAGAGGTTACAATTCAGAAGTTGTTTTAGGGATTCTATTCTTATAGGATTTTCCAGTGTGTACTCTGCTGAAATTTAGATTTTTATGCATTACTTTTTTTTCTGCAAAACTGCAGTATTTGCCTTCACAAACCATGCTTTCAAATACAAGAGGAATTTTGGCAATTTATGCTATTTTAACTGCTTTGTGAAGAGTATAGTACTTATTTATTGTTTAAAGTTATTTTTTCTTTAAAGCTCGCAGAAAGAAAGGTTATAGGGTCAAACCACATTTCACAGTTCGACACTATTTCTTCTACCTACAACTGCGGCTAAAGCGTAAGTTTTGTCATCAGATATCTCTGGGTTTGAATACTAACCTAGCTACTTATATGCATGGATATTTTTGTGAAAATGAATATATTTGATTTTCTGTTTGTTTCTTTCTAAAATAAGAGTACAAAGTCCACATCAAACTATATTAGAAAGTAAATTTTTAAAATTATAATAGTATCTAATCTGAAATAATCAAATATGATAATATTTTTATTCATTGTTTTATATCCTTATTTATTATGATTATGATTTATGTTATTATCCAAGCAAACAGACAACCTAGATAATATACAAATACTCTATGAATCAATCATGAACAAAACGTTAGAGCTAGCATGATAAACACTGGCAAGAATTTGCAGCTTTACAAGTAAAATTTGGGGCAAAGAAGACAACTTTTACATGGTGTCAGAAATCTGAGTGCATGCACACCCGTATGCTTATACAAGAGACACTTTATGGGATGAGTCATTTCCCAAACCCTAACTAACATTCAAGATGTGAAAAGAAATGAGAATGAGTTTGCTCATAACAGTGACAATGCTTTTTTTTATAAACATTTTTTAATTTTTATTTTTAGCTTTTTCAAAACAGGGTTTCTCTGTAGCTTTGGAGGCTGTCCTGGAACAAGCTCGTGTAGACCAGGCTGGCCTCGAACTCATAGAGATCCGCCTGCCTCTGCCTCCCGAGTGCTGGGATTAAAGGCGTGCGCCACCATCGCCCAGCTGACAATGCTTTCTTTTACCATACTTTGCAGAGCTAATATGTGCTAGCAGCCTTGACAAAATCGTAAGCATTTCCATAGTCAGTCTGTGTTTATTATACTTAACCTGCTGTGATGGGATCAAATAAAACAAACCAGAAAACTCAATGAGGCAAAATAAGGGTTTGAAGTCCATCTAGATGGATTTGTCCTCATAATCAACATATTTTTTTCCTAAACTTTGGCCAAGATTCAATCATCTTCTTTAATCCCTGATTAGATACATATATAAAATCCTTCTTTGTGTGTATGGAAGTCAGTAATGAAAGCTTTATGAATACAAATCTGTTGAGAAATATTAAATTGTGTGCTTTGTATAGTTTGTGTTGTTAAACTCCAGCTTTAATCCATGGTGATTATCTATAATAGTCAAGCTTGCAGTCATGTTAGTTAGGGTTTCTAGATATAAGGAAATTTCAGTTAGGTATTCTTCAGATCTTTCAGAGACCTTCAGAATAAGGCATTTAAATGTTTTGAGGACAGAGGACTTTTCATGACAATGAGACACAGCTGCTCCTGGCAGCACCAATTACTTCAAGAGAAAGATGGACATCAGAGAGGCTCTTTATGAAGGTGGTTAACCATTTGTTTGTTTGTTTTGCTTCTATTTCCATTTTCAGGTTCAGTCGTTTTTGTTTGTTTGTTTCCAACAGCCATTTGTTTTTTCTTGACATTCTTTGAGAGATTCATTGATTTCATTTGATTTTATGGTTGTCTTTTTCTTCTTTTTAAAAAGGTACTTTTTCAATTCCTCTTTAAGGTCACTATCCTCTTCATAAAGTTAAGGTCATTTTCTTGTGTTTCAGAGTCTTGGGATGTTCACTTCTTGCTGTTGTAGGATAGCTGGTTTCGGTGGAGTGGTAATGCTTTTTCTGTTATTGTGTCCTAACACTGGCATTTAGGCATCTGGATTTAAAGTTATAGGTCTAGGTGTTTCCTTTGTTTGTCCTCGTTAGATGTGTGTTTTCTTTAGTTTCTGTCTTCTCTGCAGTCTTCTTGCCTAAGTGGCAAGAAGTTCTGTTAAGAGATGAGTCTTAATGTCCAGTAGGGTGCTTCGCTGGGGTTTTGAGGGCCTTGGGTCATTTTCTTGTGTGGCTTCCGATAAAGTCAAAGTCTTTATCAGGTCCCTAGATCTGTCCTGGCGTCTAGTAAAGCCTGAGTCTTTTTCTAGTGAATCTAAGAGATACTGGCTTCCAGTGGAGCTGCTAGGGCTGTTCTTTCAGATGGTGTTGACACTATGTGGGCCTATTGTATCAATTCTTTCAGCTGATGTGGACTATGTCTGAGGCTAAAGATCCGCTGGTGTTCCATTTTGACATGTGTGTTCTGGGCTCCTTCTGGCTGGTGTGGTCTGTGCTTCAGTGGCCAAAGTCCACTGAGATTGGGGATGGGGTCCAAGTGGCAGTAGGGCCAGGGATGAGCTTAAATAACATTGAGCTGGAAAGAGTAACAGTGGACAGAATAGGTGGAGGGCACAGTTCTGCTGCTAAGTGGGTCTCTCATCTTTTCTGTCTGGTGTGGTCTGGGTCTGCTTGTATGAAGTCTTCTGAGCAAAGGCCATGCAAAGGGCCTGGACATGGGACTGCAGACTTGTTGGGATGGTATAGGCTTGGTAACTAGTCAAGGAAATGGTCAGAATTAGGATGGGCTTGCAATTTTGCTGGTAAGTGTTTCACTCCCTCATTCTGATTGGTATGTTCTGTGTCTCAGTGGAGGGAAGTCCACTGGGAATCAGAGCTAGCTGATCTCAAGGAGGACCACTGCTGACTTCAAGAAAGAGGAGAAAGAGCATTGTGCAGCCACAAGCTTCTTCTGGTTTTGCTGATCAAAACATAGAAGCCCTGCTTGCCAGAACTTGACAGGATTCCTAGTTCATCACTTCCACCTCAGTGGTTGCTATTCTTACAGTAGCAATAACTGTAGTTTTGTCCTGTCTCCTATGGTTAATATCTCCTATGGTTCAGAAATAGATTAAAAATAAAATCATCACCATAATATCAGAAAACTACGCTGAAGCAATTACACTTTTTTTCATGAAAAATCTATGTACATTCATTTTCCCAACCAAACATAACTGCTTCCTATTCATGTCTCTTTTTTATTTTACCTTGTATTTTGTATTCTATACAGAAGCACATGTAAGTCAGACAGCCCTCCTTATTATGGAATCCTATATGTTCTCAATTCCATCATAATTAAAGAGTCTTTGCAGTTGTAAATGCCACCTTTAGGTTAAATATAAACCAAGCATCTGCCACCATCAATGTAAGAGAGCAAAATAATGCCATGAATGCTGAGAGTAAAACTTGAGCTGAATTGAAATGAGCTTGTCATCTCCGAAAACGGTGACAGACACTTCTTTAGTATCTAAATGAGAAAGCTAATAAGTACACACACACACACACACACACACACACACACACATAAAGTATATGTATATATATATATATATATATATATATATATATATAAGTATTAATTAGGGTTGTGCTAAAAAGCATGTGATTTTGTATCCTATGTATTCTAGCCCCCTCACCTCCTGTTCAAGGTCCTCTTCTCTTGGTTGTGATTCCAGCAGCTATCTCTCTTCAGAGTCCTCTGCTAAACAACCAATCACACCACCGCGCAGACCCCGATCCTGCTTCATGACATACTAGTAAACTCTGCCACAGTCATCACACTGGCAAACGACTTATACGCCTCACTTTTGAGACTTGAGTTTATTGAAATGTTTTCACAAGAATATAGCTGTGTGGTCTTACATTATGTATTTATTGAAAGAGAGAATTAATATAATAAGTCACTCAAGAAGTATGATCTGTGCAGATTCAAGAATTATGACAGCACTCCATTGATAAAATTAATAGAAAAACCTTGAAAAATTCTCCTAACAAAATCAAGCCCTTCCCGCACAGACTGCTTAGGGGGAGTTCTATCTAAAGGTCTCCTTTTACCATGGTGTTCTCGCCCTTCCATTCACTTTGCTTCTTTTCATTGCTGGACCTTGCCTTCCTTGCACAGCAGCAGCTCTTCTCGGTGGTAAGTTCCTTCGCACTTCTAAACGCATCTGAACGTTGGAAGCTACTTCTTTCCTGGGTGATCCAAGGAGCATGGAGAGCCTTTCTTCTTAGTAGAACCACGGAGTGCAGTCTTCTCTTTGCTTTTGAGAAAACACCTGCTGGCAACTTTGATTTTCTACTATTCTCCCGTAGTCACCCTCGCACTTTGCTTTATAGCTTTTTACCACAATCTGCAATTACTTTTAAGTGTTTGGTTATTTTCGGGCAGTGCTAAGGAGGCAGTGTAGAAATCCCCCACCTTGCCACCTCCTGCATTTTCCCCTAAACCACTAAAAATCAACATCTGGAATAAAACTGAGCAGCATTATAAGAAGTGACACAGTTTTTTTTTTTTTAAATCAAGTAATGTGCTATTCCTAAATAATAATATGGGAAGAACATGACTTCTTGATTACTCTATTGCACATGGGGATACTGCCATGATCCTCACTGTGTCCTCTCTACCTCTCAGACTTCTTCAAATGCTTAGGGGATCAATAAGGATTTGCTGAACAGTAAAGTGTCCACCAAATCATTTGGGACAGACACTCTCGTAACAAGGTTTTCATTAAGCCACAGAGCATTTAAAGCAACTCACCCTACTTTTAAATTTTATTTCAGTAAAATTTCACTGAGTCCTTCATCATAAATAGCATAGATTCTTAGCCATCTTTAGTGAGAAATTCTAGTATATAAAGAGATTTGTTGTAAGCATTTACTTTCATTTTGCATTTACAGAGTCCGGGCCAAAGTGATCACACAGCAAGCAGTCTTTCAGTATGTGTTCTGTTGTTTCATTAATCGATTTGCCTATGTTGTATCTTTCCACTGGCAATCTGATAAGATTAAAATCTGAAAATTCTCTCAGGTTGTCTGAAAATCACAAGTTTATGCTTAGTCTATATTTTATATATTGTACCAAGTTTTACAGATAATACCTAAAAATATTTCAGGGAATACACATATCTCATACTTGCACACACACACACACACACACAGAGAGAGAGAGAGAGAGAGAGAGAGAGAGAGAGAGAGAGAGAGAGAGAGAACACACCTTCTGTTCTGTACAGAGTTTAACACATTCATTTTCCAAGAGTGATTGAACCTAGTCAGAATCCTTCCATCCACAATTTTATCTTAAGGAGTTGTTAATTTATGAGACAATTTCTGACTTAAAAGATCCCTTTGTTATGAGTTCTTTCCCACAAACTTCCCAGTTGTTAGCTATATGTCTGCCTGTGTTTGCTTCATTTTGTTTTCCATACAGTAACTTCTTTGCTTAAAATATGGCAGCCTTTCCAGAATGCTCTTATCCTAAACCTGAGTGTGATGATATTAGCCATTGTACTTGAACCCGTAAAACTGTGCGGGCACTTGTTTCATATAGAACTCTTTTGTGACGTGCAGGCTTCTCTTCCTTAATGAAACAATAACCTCTGACTGTCTTTTGGGTTTATTCTTTACTATCCCAGAAGAATCATGAAAGTTTATTTTATTGTCCTGGATGTTATTTTGCCCTGGTTCTTTCCTTTTAAGTAGTGTATTCTTGTATTTTTGTTGTTGTTTGTTTTGTTCTCAATTATTTGTTGTATTATATTTTTCAAAATCATGCTTTCCCCCTTTTATCTTAGTGGAGGAGTGGGACAGAAAACTAACCCAAGAATTTGTACCAAATCTGTCCAGTGGGCTCTAGTTGAAGCACAGTGGGAGTAGATATTGGCAGGAAGAGTAAGTGTCTGAGACAGGGTGAGTACGCAACACAGGCAAGAGTTTCTGGTGGGCGCTGAAGTTTGCTTGCTGCGGGACATGCTGAGACAGACATTTGTAAGGACAAGTGCTTCTAAATATGCCACTGGATCAGCAGGAAACAGGAGATCTCCTCCCTTGAAGTTTTACTAGTTTTCATTTTGGAAAATGAGGCCCTGCGAGCAATTACTCGGTGGATTAGCAAGCATCCTGGATAAACATCCAGATCCACGCTATTGAACTGGAGGCTATTTTCAAGAACAAAGCATAGCGAAAAGAAGCGATCAAAATAAGCAGCGGCGGCAGACTTATATCTGGTTCCTTCCCTGTGCAGGGATCTGGTGAGGGAACTGGGAGACGGAGTGCATTATTTCTTCGGCAGCCCTGTTGAGCGCTTACAACGTGCTTCAATCCTCTAATTGGGTTAAATTCATTTAATTAGCACGGAAAGATGCAGATTAAGTGCTTAATAAAATGTTTATGTTCAGAACAACTACCATATGTCTGTAAAGTTATACATTTTTTTTCTTCTTAGAAATGTAATTTCATATAATAAGAAATACCTGCTTTGCTTCCACAAATTTTGGTTAACTTCACTAGAAAACATTCAAAATTTTCTTTAATGATTTTAGTAAGATCTCTCCCGTGGTACTTTCGATTCATCCTGCCTCCTTCACTTGCATCCCCCATACAACTTCTACACACAAATAGTCACTCTTTTGAGCTGAAGAAAAACAAGAGTTATTTTGAATAACAAGGGTAGGAAAATGGTCCCTGGATATTATATTGAAAACCCACAGCTAGTGAAATAACTCATTGGGTAGAGGTCATCTCTGCTATGCTTATGTCCTGATTTTTTGATACCTAGGTTCTTAGGTGGTGAAGACAAGAGCACAGTCTTTTCAGCTCTCTCTCTCTCTCTTACACACACACACACACACACACACACACACACACACATGAAAGCATGTACACTCAAATATATATATATATATACATAATTATAGAATAATATTCTATATTTAACAAAAAGTAATATATATAATATAAGAGAGAGAGAATAACTTACAATAATAAATACAGAATGCATTCTTTACACAGTGGAAAATATTAGAGGGTGTAATGAGTTAGTGAGTCACAGTGCACTTCATCAACTGGGAACATTGTCGTTGTTGTGATACACTGTCTCGCGGAATAAGAACACTGAGAGACGCTCAACACAGACTCCCTTAGGTAACACACTGTTAAATGGGATGGTGAAGGAAGGTGGCAGCCCTGGTTGAAATTAAATCAGAGTTTTCAAAGACTGAGCAGCACTATATTATTAGATAGAAATTTGTTTCTAACCTGTTCAATCGAGTTTCTACATCTTCCCTGAACTCTAAATAATGTTAAGCAGAGTTGCCCCTCAGTCATTTATTCCCACAGACAACTGTGACTAAAATCCTTGACTGAAAATTATAAGTACAAATGCACAGAAACTACACAATTTTCATTTGTGGAAGAACCTATCATGTTTTTAACAATGTCTTGTGTGACTCACTAATAATTTTTTCTCTTATAACAGCAATTTCCTAAATTCCAATCAATAAGATAAAGTTGAAATATATACTTCTTCCCTATTTTGCCTATGTATGGATGTGTGTGTGTGTGTGTGTGTGTGTGTGTCTGTATACCTGCAGATGGGTGAAGTCATGTATGTGAAGGCACAGGTATTCATGCAGAGTAAAGAAGATGTTGGGTGCCTTTCTTGATTGGTGCCCACTGGGTGTGTGGGGGGGGGCGGGCATATACCTGACTCTACTTTCTGAGTTCTGAGATTACAGAAGGGCATCCACTACTGACCTCTAGAATTTACATAAATTCTAGGAATACCAACTCCTTTGTCAAGAGTTTGTAGCAAGCACTTCACCCACTGAGATATCTCCAAAATTCCCCCAAAATGAATTTCTTTCCAAAAATATTATTCTTGATAGGAAATAATGAAAGACATTAGGAAGTGACATTGTGTACAATAACACATACAATGAATAAACTCAGAGAAACATTTTGAAAAGAAAAATGATATATTGAGATGGTTGACTGAAATCTCATAGATCACAATATCTATTCTTTAATTTTGTAATTCACAGAAAAAATACACGGTACTTTGGAGGTTAACTTTATTTTTAAAATCTGTATTCACATGTTAGGACAAGTCTCTAGGGAAGTGTTCTCTAAAGCTTAACTCAATACCTTTGAAAGGGTGGGGAAAATTCGTATTTTGCTTGTATCAGATTAACCCTAAAGTGCTTACTTTTACTACTACTATCAGTCATGATTGTCACATTCAGCAGCTGTCTTCTATCCAGTTAGAGGACTTTTTGCATACACAGGGATCATTTCAAAATAATTTATACTATTGCCTGGCTCTCAAGACCATGCATGCATACACATCAATTCTTATACAGGACATCTGACAAATTAATAAAAAAAAAAAAAAGGCCGGTCAGAATAGCTCTGAAAGACAATGAGGTCAAATCCCTGTAACTTCTGTATCAAAAGTTAAATAAAATCATTAAAAAGTCAAATAAATAAATAATAAAATTGTTTAAAAAGAAAATAAAATGTATGACATATTATCTTGCTATTGTAACTATTGACTCATTTGACATATGTGGCATTACCATAGCTCTAAGTGATTTACCATATTCATAATATTTGTCTTCTGATTAACAAGGTATTCGTGGGCTTAAATGACACGTCCCCTTTAAACCATAGACCGCAGATTGAATATATGAAAAATAGTCTTAATCAATTCCTGTAATTTTGTAAAGCAGAGGATAAAGTAATAAATGAAAATAATTTGGTAAAACATTTAATTCAATGCCTGAAAAATTGTTTTAGAGGGATGAAATATTTGTCTTTGATGAGAACAAAACTAAGCAGATTAAAAAATGACTGATAGACTTTATTCAACAACTAATTATAAAGTACCCTACATCTATTTTTAATGCCTAATGGGATCTTTGAAGGGTCAATGATATTTTATTTATGTTCTTCGCATTGATCTTTAATAAGTAACTAAAGGCTTATTAATTAGATGTCAGATGATACAAACCAGTTTCTTGAACTTCAGAGAAATACAAATAGTTCTGGTGAGATTAATGACATAGGGATAAATAAAATTAAAGTTGTTTAGGATTCATGGTTGAGGAAGATGAACTATTAAAATCTGAATGCATTGGCTAATGCCTTTAATTTAAATTTAGAGTGATCATACAGTCATATCTAGTTTATTTTGATGCTTCCAATAGCCCTATAAGGATTTAGGTATCACATTTCACAATTATGTAGTGAAAGAATTTAAGAACAGATTATCTAAAACCACCAGTGTCTACTACTTATTACTGCATGGTATTTGACCTGGGTGGTCAAAACCACGCTCTTATAAAGCTATATTTTATATCTTTATATTATAAAATTTTATGTTACACCCAGGCCTACGTTGAGAAGTGTGACACAGTTTGGCACATGCAGAAAAAAGAGGGAGAGATGCTTAGTAATACAAACATCAGACCCAGCTATGGACTCTCACTTTTCAAAGTTCCGTGACGTGTCTATGCAGGGAAGAGATCTCCTTCAAAGCCAATTAAAATGAAGCAGCTTAATAAATCATAATCTGCTGCCTGCATTTTTCCCAAGTGCAAAATGTGATACTTTACCTTCAAGGTGAAGTGCAAGGTATTTACAATAGCAAAAATATCCAGAGTACCCTAAACGCCCCAAATTTATACACACCAGTCTGGCCACACGCAGAGGAACTGTTCTCCTTAGCATCGAAATTAAGCACATTCTCCTTTCACCTCAGAACTCTATGTTGCTGTGATTACTGTAAGTTTTACTTAAAGGATGCCTCATAGGAGTTGGCAATATACAAAACTTATATAAAAACAAAAGTTCTAAGATGTAGGAAGGTAATTATATTAAGGTAAGATTATGAAAAAAAGGAATCCATTTGCGGTTTCTGCGGACGTTTGGGAAAGATATGGCAGATCTGAATGCGAGGCCTGTCCTTGGGCTGGGTGGAGAAGACACACCTGATCTTTTTTTTTATTTTAAGCTTATTTTTACACAAATTTAATATATTGATTTCTAAGCTGCAAAGTTTTAGAATTGGACACAGTTTAAAGATTTTGCCATGAATTTTACTGGAAGGGGTGTGATTATGAGTTTAAGTGCATTTTGCATCTGTGATATGCAAATGTATATCTGCTGTTACAATGAAGATTGTAATACTCTTAGTCTCGAAGTGTTAGCAATTGAGAAAGTCGAACGACGAGGGAACACCCATGAAGAGTACATGTGTGAGGTTGCATATGCTAGTAAAGAATCAGTAGTTGTAGACGTTCTGTTTTCATTTATTCCTCTTCAATTACAAGAAGACTGAAAAGTGAGAAGGAAAGCTTATTTGTGTTTATCATGCCATTTAGGATATAGTGGCTGAAAATATGGGACGTGCTAGCCAGTTAAACAGGGTTGTTAGAGTTTTCAGGATGTAAAAGTACTGGACTGGATATAGATTTGAAAGAGTGTAAAGAAGATCTATGACCTTGAGATGCGCTACAAGGAAAAAGTAAGCCTTGGTAGCTGTCAGCTTTCGGAATAGGGGACGGGAGAAGATCTGCCAGTTTTTGCTTCATTGAAACGGTAATGAATATCAGCTTAATGACGCTACATTCTAATTCAGTAAAAATCCATGGACACAGAATCATGAAGCTAAGCTAATTCAGTGACGTCTTCTCTCTACATTATTTTTAACTATCTGTATTTGTCAGTACTGACCAGAAACATTAGGTTTAATAACTGTGAACAGGGTTGAAGTAGTTATTAAATTGGGTCGACTGCGCACTTGATACCCTAATAAGTGACAGGAGTAGTTACACAGAAAATTCATACTATGTATAAATGCAGATGCATGATGATTGTTCTTAATTACATTTTATGTGAGTTATTGAATAACAAAAATAAAGATTTTAAAAGCTATATTACTCACACACACACACACAAAAGAAAAATCAAAAAAACCAATCTTGTCTGCTCTTAACAGTGTGAGAGACTGACAGAATTTAAGTTGACACAAACACTCACTTTCCTCTTAAGAAAATTGTGGCTTCTGGGCATGCCTCCACCATGTCAATGTAAGCCCCAGAGGTATGTATCATAGATGTATTTGAACCTTTCAACCATGTGTCGATTTATACTAACAAATTATCTGGGTAATTCCAGTTTATACACTGTATATTTCTTTATTATAAAGTTGCTTAGTTATTCTGTTTACTTGGGAAAATTGAATTTCTGTGATACCTTGCTTTCCATTAATCTTTCTCTTGTCTCCTTAACATTCATGTTAATCTATCTTCACAAGCATTTTTGATACATAGAAAGACCAGTGTCTGCCTCTGTCCACAAGACCTTTAGACTTGTTACCTAGGGTGATATTTTACTCTGGGAATGCTTACTTTGACTTCTCTTATTAAGCTAAGATTCATTTCATGTGTCAAATATAAAAATGTAGCAGCTAGAAGCTGTTTTCTCTAAATCCTGGCTTAGATCTAAATAGGTGTGTGACCTTTGCCAAATCCCGTTATCTATCCGAACCCACCATCTCTAGTGACAGGAATGGGGCTATATGAGATGTGCTGTTGTCTTATATACTTCTCACACACCTCCTCTAATCTACAATAATCACCAATATGCTGACCCATTTTCCTATTCAGAGAGAAGAAACACGACAGACCTGTGGAGTGGGTCATGCATTCTGAGCTCCAGCATTTTGTCCTTTCATATCACAAAGCACAACCAAGCATGATAGGATTTCAAGAGTCTAGCGCTGGCCTTCCTTTGTAAGGTTCTTTGCTCAGTCTTCTGTTTTTCCTCCTCCAGAGGAAATGACAGCAGCATGAAGCTGATTAAGAATGCATAGAGCACATAGTGTTTCAAAGAGTCATATTATATCATATGTTTCTATGTGTGTTTAAGTGATTATATATCAACTATGTTTACTGTACCAAGATTATGGAGAAGGAGAGGGACTTTTAAAACAGCTGATGTGGGGAGCTGAGGAGAGGTCACTGGGTAAAGTGCTTACTGTTCAACATGAGGAGCTGAGTTCAATCCCTTCACCTATGTGTAAGCCTGGGCATGGAATCACACACTTACTTTACTCCCCCAGAAGAGGCAGAGACGGGAAGAGCCATAGGTCTATCTGCCAGCCAGCCTTGCCTCATTGTTTAGTGTGCTTGTCAGTAAGACAGCCTGTCTTCCAAAGCAAAGGTAGAAAGCACCTAAGAAATGATGAATGATTGACCTCTGAACTGCACACATGCACACACACGCACACACACACACACATAGACACACTGACACACAGATACACACAGAGAGACACAAACATACACACCATGCACACATATGCATATACACTCACACACAGACATACACAGAAATACATACATTTACCACACTCACACACATACATGCACACAACGAGTCATGCGATTTTGCTGATCCTTTCCATAGGGTTAATGGGGTGTGCCTTCTAGAGCACAATGCTGCATCTTGTCTCCCACTTCTAAAACTGCAAGCATCTTGACATGTTGTGTGAATTTGAAGGGTAGATTTGACTAGAACTGAGACTTACCAGAAGCACTCACTTCAAAACCTATTCAAGATGTGATGTTACCATGGGGTTTAACATAGTAAGCTTCAAAGCAAAACAAAACCAATAAAAAAAAGTTTTTAAAGACAAGTGTATTGTAAGAAAACCCTCCATGCTACCCATAAAACTTGATTTTTAGAAATTGTATTTCCAAATACAAAAGCGGAGCAAAAAAAGTGTTTTTATCTCTTGACCTCCTTAGATGAAAATCAAGCATCTCTTGGCATCTTAAGTGATCATGTTTTGTTCCTTATTTATCTCACTGCTGTGAAACTGTGGTGAGTGTCGGGTACACACGTATGCTTCAGGTCCTGGTTGCCTTTCAATGAGCCACTGTTCCGGAATTAATTCCTAATAATTCAGCTCATCCAGCGAAAGTGAAAGTATCTGACTTAAGTGCATCTACAAATTTGGTTTTAACAGAAATGCCAGAACAGTTCATTTCCTAGAGTTCGCTTTTGAATTAAAACCAAATGTTCGGAGACTGTGTAGAAAGTGGGAATATTCTTATCTGAAATGCTGGTGTAAGATCCATTTTCTTGTTCTCCCACGAGTGAGTCCTCAAACCCAGAGGAGGCCAGAGGTACAGAGGCCGTGAACTTTTCACGTCTTGAGGAGTTCTTCTGTGTATCATAATTAACATCTATACTGTTATTCTTGTCAAGAAAGGGAAACACTGAATATCTTAACACTAGGAGACAGAGTTCTTTTTTCTCCTAATCCTACTTAATAGCCCCGCTAAAACTGCATTTTTTCTTTTAAAAGTGGAAAGTCAGAATGTAAAATAATTCAAAGAAAATATTTTTTTTTCCTGTTAAGTTTGATTGGAATCATCAGAAGTAAATGAGAGAATATTAGTACAGAGATGTTTGTAATCGACCTAGGCTGAAAAGGCACAGGGCTTTCTCATATTTCTGATTTTTCTAGGAAGGCTTGGTGGTAAACAGATAGGCCTGTACCAAGGAAATTACAGTGTCTACACTGTGAAATAATTGAATCTGCTTCAGAAAAAAGCCGTGTTTCTTCCCCTAGACTATAATTTCCATGTCCAAATAGCCCATTTTCGTATCTGAACATACAGGCTTTGGAATTGACGAGAATTCTATCAGGCAGTCACCAAGAGGAGGCAGCTAAGTAAACACAGGAAACAAATGTGATCTGTGCCTTGCTCTCTAGTGATACAAAGAGAGCAGATGGCTTGAGAAAAGAAATGTCAGGGCAAGGTGGTCAATCTTTAACAAGGATAGAGTGCTGGCTTCTCTCACTTCCAGGCTACTACCCTGTCCCAATTGCTTCCCTAAGTGCTGCCACTCAGGTTGAACTTCACCATGTCGGGTTTTGATGAACGTGTTTACATAGTTAGGCAGTAAATGTGTGACAAACTGAACCATGGTCATTTCCACAATTAGTAGTGATCGGCTCAGCCAAAATGATCATAGGCGATTTTACATCTGTCATTGAGATTAACCAGGAAAAGTGGATTGGCTTGGCTCATTTTCATTCACATCTTTTAGCTCATAGGGACTTTGATACTGTGAACTCAGAATGCTTTTTTATAGCTAGAAATAAAAGAATAAAAGAAACACACAAGCATAAATCTAGCGGGTCTTTTAGTGAAATAGCAAAATAACATGTCCTTAGGTTGCCTTCACTTTCAGACAGTAACTGTCATGCCTCCCTTGCTCACACATTTTCACTTTTACTCATAATTTAAGTTTGATAAAGTTAGTGAGACCTTTACAATGCTGGCCTAGAGTATTTCTAGGCCATTGGTTTTGAAACTAAGTTCAGCAGGCTCTTGGCAGCTGTACAAGAGAAAAAAACAAAGAATCAGCAGGAAGAAAGACACATCTATTCCACATGAGCTATGGGGAGGAAACTAAGTTGCCCACAAAGGGCAACAGTAAAAAGCAATTTCAAATTGTGGAGTTCAGAAAACACAAATAGGGCTTAATCATTTGGTGGGGGGATTAGCTGCTATAGAGAACTCTGATTTTTGCTTTTTTGTTTTGAAACAAGTGCTCTCTATTTGTGAAAATCACTACCTCTTCAGCTACAGTGACTACTTGAATCAAACACAAGGGAACAATTTTCAGTTTCTTGAATCGACCAAGTGCAACATGACCTCAACACGACTCAGATTGATAGAGAAGCTTCGTACAGCAATTCCTAAAAGAGCACTGGTGATTACTTGACAAATATGTTTAACATAAGCACAAAATTGTTTAATATCACACTGATCTTTATCTGAGTTTATCCACTGGATACCACCCATAAAATCTGCCCTTGCTATCATGAAAGCATCATTTGCTATTGCTGTTTCCATTTTATTTTTAGCAAGAATTTAATAAAACTGTCTTGCCCTTGCTAATATGGTAATTTTTTAAAAAATCATTAATATTTTATAACACTTAAAGCAATATACTGGCAGGGTATCTGAGGGGAACTTTGGTATGTTACCTGACTCATGTCTTTGACAAGTTGTAATCCCAAGTATTTATTTATAGTTTCATTCACGTTTGCAATCAGGCAGGATTGTCTAGCAATGTCAGGTATATGTCTTATGCATTGCTGAAGTGTGTATAGCATATTCAATACAGGAGAATCCATTTTGTTGGATAGTGGCAGTAATCACTAAGAAGCCAGTCTTCAGATTTAGCAAACAGCATTCTTAAAAGGAAAGAACTTGGTCTAGTGGCAGTGCTTAAAGGGAATATACTCAAGCTACTGCAGTGATCTGATCCTAGCACTTTATCCTCTCCCCAATCTGTCATATTTAGTTAAAGGAGACTTGGAGAATACAACTGAGACATACACACATGTCGATACTTTAATCAAAACAATGTTACTATTTATATATTGTTAGTAGTATGCCAATGATATATGTGTGTGCTTCTGCTTATTCATATGTATGTTACATATATACTGATAAGGAATTTTTTTACAGATGGGTATATGCACACACAAACACTGACACATAGGTCTTCAAACACAGAAAAATGTATTTTCACAAATGATGCAATGCTATATCACAAACTAACTTGTCATTTACAACATGGTGATATATGCCGCTGTCTGTTTATATTCTGTGGTGAAGGAGAGAACATTTTAGAACATTTTAATCAGGTTAAAAATACATTGAGCCATTAACTTTTAACTAGCATCAAACCAATTGTTCTTTAAAGTTTAACTTCATAAATCCTGTCAAATTTCTTTCTTTTTTGTGGAGGAAAGGGTTTATTTACTTTATATTTCCCCACTGCAATCCACCTTTGAAGAAAATTAGGACAGGAACTCAAAGAAGAAAGGAACCTGGAGGCAGGAGCTGGTGCAGTGGCCATGGAGTGATGCTGCTTACTGGTTTGCTCACCATGGCTTACTCAGTCTGCTCTTTTATAGAACTCAGAACCCCCCCCCAATATAGTACCACCTACAATGAGATGGCCCTCCCCTAATCACTAATTAAGAAAACACTTTACAGCTGGAGTTTACAGGGGTATTTCTCAGCTGAGGTTCCCTGCTTTCAAATGGTTCTAGTTTGTATCAAAATGAAATAAAACTAACCAGGACAATGGACCCCTTGTAAAATTTTGACCAATAAACGTATCACTGTTCAGTCATAACATCTCCTTTTTGGTCATCCCTAAGACCACACATTAACATCAACATCACAGTCTAAAACATTCTACAAACTGTGAAAGTGCCACAGTCTTTACAAATTCAAACACTGTAAAATGGGATCTCTTCAAAAATTCAAAGTCTCTTTTAAAACCTCTTTTAAAAAATCAATTGCTGAACTGTGGGCTATTGTAAAATCAAAAATACATGAATACTTCCTTATTTCAAGAGGGAAGAACCAGGGTACAGTCACAATCAGATCAAAGCAAAACCAAACTCCCCACAGGGTAAATAACAGCATGTTTGATATCTGGGCACACTTATCTGGGCTCCTCCAAAGGGCTTGGGCTTCACCTTCTGGAGTCTACACAGCTTCTCTTCTAGGCTCTGACTGACTCCACTTCCCTGTTGTTGCTGGTGGGGGTCATCCCATGGTACTGACATCTCCAAAACTTGGAGTCTTCTGCTGTAGCTGGACTGCACTTTCATCAATAGTCTCTCCTGGGCTTTCTTCAGAGACTCCAGTCCTGACACACAATGCCAAGCCTCCGTTTTTTTTTTTTTTTTTTTTCCATGACACCTTTATTTCTTCAAAACCAGAATCATTTGGGTGACTCTTCCATTATCAAGTTGGCAGTGTGAGGTACAACCTTGGCTGCCTCTGGAACACAGCTTCTGTGTGCTGACTCTCAGGAAACATCTCCCAGACGATTTTACCTCAGTGATGCTGGTGTCTTGTTAATCACTGCTAATTTCTCAGCCCCCCACTAACCAGTATCAATAGTCCAGAATTGCAAAGTTTTCACTCCAATGGTTCTGGTATTTTGTTAATCATGGCTGACTCTTCAGTGCCACATTACCAGAGGCACAAAATGTTCACCCAAGTGACCTGGAGATCTTGGAATCTTTGACAACTACATGGATTAAAAATACAGGTTTATGATACAGTTTGTTTATATTAGAGAGAAACAAAGTGGTATCCTACACAATATTGGTAATATTTGGCCAGGAGAAACTCATGTGATATACTGAATATTAGTGAACAATTAAAGAACTCAACATAAAATCACAGGATTTTATACCATTTTTTATGTGATCGAACATTTATAGGAAAAAAATATCTTAGTCTATAAAGACAGAGTAATAATTGCTGACTATATAAATGCACAATTTCTATAACAAAAATATTTCTGAAAGAAAATGGGACATTTCATTCATTTTTTTCATAGTGATATTTTAAGACAGGCTCTTTTTATGTAAACCTGGTTCTCTTAGAACTCACTATATTGTGCATCTTCCAGCAACTCTAACCTTCCCCTCCCCAGGAAAGATAGGAAGAGCCTCAAATTCATAGGTCTGCCTGCCTCTGCCTCTGAAGTGCCGGGATGGAAGGTGTGTGCCATCATGTCCAGATCGTCTTTTAACAGCATACTTTACATGAAGGCAGAAGGCTCCTCTGAAAAACTAAATCTATTTTACTTCTTAAACTAATAATTTATTTGCCTATCACTTTCATCTATGGATTACCTCTCGGCTTCCAAGTTATGCACATCATTTTGGATCACTTGTGTCTAAGGTGTTTGTGTGTGTGTGCGTGTATTTGTGTATTAGGGTTTCAAAGTTTGCACTCCAGGTGGAGCATTATGCTGAAGGAAATGAATGGGGTTGGCTGGCCCTGCTTAACTGTAGAGCATAAGTTAGCCTGCTTTCCCTGGCTAAAGTCTTGGCTCGGGTCATTGAGGGAAAACCAGAGAGGGAAGGAAATGACAAGTTTTATGTAAATTAATTTGTAAAGAAACAAAAATATCCTGTATTTTTCTTGATGTTAATTCATTATTTGCCTTTCTGTGGCCACCATTACTTGACTCAATTGTAAGATAATACATGTTGACAATTGTGCTGATCATATTCACAGTTATTAATATTTCTATCCTTTACTGCTAATTTGTCTATAGAGCCCTGGAGTGCAATACAGTGACTGTGAGGGACGAGAAAGGCAAGAAGGACTTGAGGCCGGTCAGCTTATAGGTTCCTTTCACACTGTACATTATCTTCTTATCTTGCTGCTTTATGATCTGGTTTTCTGATTGGTTGTTTGAAGAGCTTCTCACCCTCCCTCAATCTGTCAGGCCTGGGGTTTATGGACCTTTTTCCTTTATCAGTTCCTGATGTTCCTTTAGTAGGTGCTTATCAGTTAGTGTTTTCCCTCTCCCTATATTTCCTGGGGAGGGGAGGTTAGAGTTGCTGGAATGTGCACAAAGTCTGAGTACTGGGGAGCCATATTTTTACATGGCGAACTGACAATTACTTCAAATTTCCTGTGGCTCAGAATCACATTCATCTGCCATCTGCCTCAAGCATTTGTGGGTTTATGTTCAAGCATCTCTACAAGTCTCCCATTGAAGTATAGATACTCTCCCAAAGAGAAATGCATAACATATTGGTCAATAAAATTGTGCCATTAGTGAAATTAGCATAGTAATCAACCAGCAATTATGCCCAAGAGATGAGTCATTTTAATAATACATACTGGAAACTGAGAACATATTTAGTGTAAAGAGTGAACAGACTTAGATAGGAAGTAAATGTGATTATTTATAACTCCTCAGAAGTTATTGAAATAACCAAAAAGTAGCAACTAGGCAATGCCTCAAAATTTAAAAAAAAATGCTTACCAAGTAATTTATTCCTAGATATAGAAATTATTACCAGTTTCCTTCAAATTTGCTTATACTTACTAAGATATGTTAACCTCAAATATTTTCATGTATATTTTGTCATTTGAAGAGATTATTAAAATTTTAATATGGTTTTAAAGAAACAGAATTAGGTAGCATTCTTAATCCCTTTTCTTCCATCAGATTTTCTATGTACCCTCCATTAACCCCCTCCCACGATCCCTCTATTCTCAAGTTGATAGTCTCTTTTTCTTTATTTTTGTTACATGTATGTGTGTGTGCGTGTGTACTGATGACATGATAATATCTTTATATTTTTAAGGGGATGGATTTACTATAAATATAAGAGAGAACAGTCCGAGACAGAAAGAGAAAGCAGACAGATTATCGCTATCAGAAAAGCAAGAATGAACAGAAAAATAGAGAGAAAGTGGAGGAAGGGGAAAAGAGACCAAGAGAGTGAGATCATGCCAAAATTGCAGGGTTTAAGGAGAATGAGTAGCTGGGGGAAAGGAACTCCATGTGCTAAATTGATTTTAGAGGATGAGAGGAGGTGAGAAGAATGATAATACAAGCATGGACTTTCGAATGTTTAAGAGGTATTTGTGATACTGAACTATGCTGGAGGCCAACATGTATTTGGTATGCTAATGGGCACACCACATAGCCATTTGTGCCATCTGGCAGTGATAAAGGAAATTATTTCTTTTGGTAAAAGGGAAGCAGCATCACAAGTTTATGAGGAAAGCAGACATTCACTTAAGGGCCCGAAATACTCCTGTTGTCCAGGTTGAGTCCATTTCTGGATATTCAGACGACATTTTGGAATTTGGGGAAATGGGGCTTCCTTTGTACTTGGATATATGTAATCTCCAGCCAGCAGAATTCATTTTTATTGTTTCTGTGTATAATGGTCCAAGGCTGAGAACATATGTAAGTGTGTGTGTGTGTGTGTGTGTGTGTGTGTGTGTGTAGGAGATGTGGTTTATCTGGGCCAATAATCGTTGTCTACCAGTAGAAAGTAAAAGAATCAGTCCATAAGGTTAGATGTCTTAGGTGGTCCTCAGTATAAGCTCACAGAAGTATGACAGCGGAAGAATAAACTTGCCAGCCCCACTGAAGGCAAGCAGGCAAGGAGAAAGCTTCTTTCTTCCATATTCTTACATAGGCTGCCACCTGAAGGGGTCACCCGGGTTAAAGGTATTTTTTCACACTTCAAAAGATCCAGATTAAAGGTCGATCTTTCCATTTCAAATGGGGGAATTAAGAAAAATTCCCCACAGATGTACCCATCTATTTAAGACTTAATTAATTACAGATGCAGTCAAGTTGACAAACAGGAATAGCCATTGAGCTTGTTAAGATGGCACATGATATTGTTTTTATTCCCGTCTTCTTTACACAGCTATTTCTAGACAAGACAGTTTTACAACAGAGTTCCTGGAACTCTGGCTCTTCTAACCTTTCAATGCTCTCTTTAGAGGTGTTCCCTGATCTATAAATGCAGAGACTGAGATGTAGCTTTATACACTGAAGTGAGTCTCCCCACAACCCATTGATATCTGCTACATGTGCAGTTTTGATTAAATTTTAAAATAGGCTAAATTTGCAACAACTTTCTCATCTCAGAAAAAAATGGTGTTTCATTTGCATTATAGTATAGAAGTCTAAGAACTTTTCTCTGAAAAAATCTTGCAACATTATTTCTACTGAATGTTTGAGACTAATAATCAATCTACTAACAGGTGGATCTGTTCCTTCATCAAAAAATAGCCAAATCAATAATTTGTCATAAGATGAACAATAAACATTGCAGAAGTCTCTGCCATGTTTTATAGAATGTACAAAACTAACATATTTATCACTTTATAGAATTTGTCTTGCAGAGATGTGGGTTAAGGAACCAAATTCTTGGTATTTGCAAGGTCTTCTAAGAAATAAACATTCCGTTTAGAATATAAAAGTAATCTTATGCACCTCCCTTAGGGATATTCTCTATATAATACCATTTATGTAGGTAATTTTCAATAATGGCATTTTCAGCAGTTCCCTTAGGACACTCTTTCAAAATACAATATTTTATTTTCCCTTTTATGTACAGCGGAGTTTGGGAAATAAAGGTCAAAGTGGTATTCTATAGTTGCTCTTACAGGAAGTAGTAACTTGTTTTAAAAATTCCAGTTTTCCTTCATGTTTGCAAAAAGTAATTGTGTCTAGCATTCTGGTTAAGATGATGTATTTATGGGGTATAAAGTTGTTTTGCTAATCAACTTATATTTTTAAGTATTTCTTTAACTTGAATACACTTATACAAAAGCCCAAGTCCTGCCTTGACCTACATTTCTGTACAACTTGGCTTCAGAGTAATTGCTAATAATTACTTTGGTATCTTCAGACTTTCAAGGATGGTTTTGTTGCATATTGTGTAACTCTGGATTCCTGAATCTCTTTAAAGAGCTCTGTTGTTAAAGAAATAATGAACTGTCTGCACGATTAAGTAGAAACCTGGGATAGTGGAGGTAGTGCAATTACATTTTATTTGGGGGCAGTCAAAGTTCTTCAGTTCAAAGTTAGGTATAATGCAACAGTTTTTGAATGTGGCTACTTTCTCTTAATTATGCTACTTAAGCATGCCATGTTATCTCTGTGAAACATTATACTATGGATTTGTCATCAATTTTTCTTATATGAGGGTTAGAAATATTACTATGAACTGATTTATTCGCTGAAATAGCCATGCAATGCCTTCTAAATAGGCCTTTGGTTAACTTGATGATTTGGAAACCCACTGTAAACTTTCATTGCTTTANNNNATACTAATTTCTGATAATACATTAAATTATCATGACAGATATCAAAAATATTTCATTTAAGGCAAGCTATCTATTTTCTAGCTTGAGAGATGGATCATTAGCAAATGCATTCTGAGAGGTGCATTTGCTACCCCCCAAAAAAAAAATAAATAAAAAAATAAAACATACCATGAAGATGTGCATGGAGCTAGGGAATGTCTCCATGGAGAATATTGCTTTTAATTGTGCACTAGAAATGCCTCAATGAGGAATTAGCTTTTCAAAGCTATCTTCATAGAGGGAGAAAGCGAGTTGCTCTGAAATCACTGAGAATACGCTAGACATAAACAATGGTAAAGCCAAAGCCCAGAGAGTACGCTATCATTACTGTATTTAAGACACTGCAACCAATCCAATAGGGTAGAGCATGGTAGACATGTAGGGAAGTAGATTATGAAATGAGAGATGCGATAGTGACAAAATGATATGGACTACCGCAACCATGAAAGGGCCTGTTTCTTTCATCATGTTGACATAGACAAGAAAGGAAACATTCCGCCCAAATACCATGCTAATTTGAAATAGATTATTCTAAATTGTCCATCTTCTCAACAGGCCTGTCATCATTTCCTTGAATGTACCATTGAGTGTTCATTGATAAGGGGGGAATTTGAAGATTTAAATAAATGTCTTCTAAAAGAAGATATCCTAGATAACTCAATAAAATAAAAGCAGCATTTGCACAGCTGGATAAAGAAAGTATCGGGAGACAAAAAAATATGATAGGATGAAAGAGGCAGAGACAGAATGGTGTTCTCTGAAAACGGGGAAACAAGCACAGTGCATAAAGATGCTGAGAGAATCATTCAAGAAGAGATTTCCTGGAGGGGGGGGACCTGCCTGTGCATCTTGTGGCTTTACTCGGAGAAATTGATCCCAGATTAATGATGGTAGAAAAGTACATGTTTGTTGCCCTGAGACAGTAAACTTGTGGTAATTTGTTAGCAGCCAAAGTGAACCCAAACATATCTATAGCCTCAGGTTAGAATGTGCAGAACAAAATGTACAAAAATTACAAGGCACGCATAAGCTTTAATAAGAAAATAATAAATTAAGAAAAAATAGCTGTTTGGAGCTGCAGAATTTGTGAGGGATTGGGGGAGAACTAAGAGTTATCAGGCACCTGACTGTGTGAGCTGAGTGAAAGAGAAATGCCGTATATGTTTTCTCTACTGCCCGGAACAACTTTCCACAGTTCAGCAGGTATAGAAGCATAAGAACGCATCTTACTCTTAATTCCTCATTATCACAGATATTCAGATGGAATTGACAGGATTGAAGTCTCACGAGGCTGTCGTCAAGATTCTGTTTGGTTCCCTCCCATTCTGGAAGCGCTGGTCCACTATGAGCTTCCAGCCTACTCAGTTTGTTGGTTATTTATGTTCCTTAAAGGCATGAAGGTGAGCTGACGGATGTACAGCCTGAAGAATGAGCAATTCTGGCAGGTCTTAGAAACTGAACTCAGAAACTTGCCATTTGGCATCTTGTAATCAAGCCCGTGTCGGGGCCTCCCTTAACCGCTTTTATTCGTCAAAATGCAATGGATTGGTAAATTTATTGCAACTCTGAAACCTCTTTGCCATGTGTTTGACACAATCTCTGATTGCATATTGTATCACAGAAACAGAATGGAAAATATTATGCAGAGACAAAGTTTAGATTTCTGCCTAAAAGGTGCCGAAGATGACTGCATTTTCATTTCTAAATCTGTATTTTTCTGAAACATCAATTGTATGATTAATATTTCTTATTTTGGAATGATGAATTGAAGCTAAGTGTGGTAGATTGTGTCTGTAATTCCAGCTCTCGCTCGGCAGATTGAGTACTGCAAGATAATAGTCAAACTGGGTTTCATAGTGAGTTCTAGAATTTCCAGGGCTAGAGAATATTTGAAAGAAGAAACAAACAAATGAAAAAATGAATAAGAAATAAATTTCATGAATAATAACTAGGCAGGGGGAAATGAAAACATTTATTTTAATTCGGAAATGATACTTTTGAAACCTAATAATATAGGCAAGTAGTAGTCAGGTCTTGTGTCATGGTCTAAGAACACAAAGGACCATGATATAAACTGTGGAGTCATCAGTACGCAAGGTCACATTATACTGAGAGTTTACCAGAGACAATTTTATACAAAAGTGTTCTGGAGAAGCTTGTGCTGTATCACAGGAAGTAGAAGCAGTAAAGTTAGCAAACGGAAGGACGTAGAGTG
Organism: Alexandromys fortis; assembly: GCF_014885135.2. Lineage (NCBI taxonomy): Eukaryota > Metazoa > Chordata > Mammalia > Rodentia > Cricetidae > Alexandromys > Alexandromys fortis. The sequence goes on from NW_026067988.1 coordinate 1,713,643, forward strand.
GGTCAACTCTGGAATTTGAAAGATCCTACGTTCCATTTCCAAGCTACTGAGTCACCGCTTCTCTGTGGAAACAAGCAATGCGTGTGTTTAAAAGATCTCTGGTGAGCTCAGAGACAAGATGAAGTCTGAGAAATTTAAGTTTAGTGGAGAAATGATAGACTGAAGAGAAATAAAAATATGTCATTGCATCTCAACATGAGGTTCCTGAACATCAGATAGCTTCTTTTCTTCCAGAGGAATTTGCATAAATGTGAGGATTCAGGACACACTCCACACTTCCTGTCTCATAATCTGCATTTTAAAGGTTTCCTCAAGTGATTCATAAGTGCATTAACATTTGAGAAGCAGGGAGATAATGACATTTCAATTAAAAGTGGTGGTAAAATAATTCAAGTATAAACATATGTGCTTGTACACTCATAAATTGAATGAACCACACTAGAGTTTTGTTTTGTTTGTTTGATTTTTTTTTTTTGCTCCTCCTGCATTTGGCCTCTGACATAATGATCTTCAGATACCATTTAACAGACGTAAATTGCACCATTTCTTGATATTTTTGGTTATGTGTGTGTACGCCCCTATTCTTATGTGAATTAAGGCCTGTGTACAATTTAACACATGTGTGGACGTGGGAGAACAAATTGCAATATAGGCCTATGCTTTCTACGTTGTTCGACACAGGATCTATTATTTATCCTGCTGTACACACTGCCATGGCTGGCTGGCAAACATGTCCTAGGGACTCCTCAGTCTCTCCCATCTTGCCACAGAGATACTGGGGTCGCTATGTGATCAGCTTTTACATGGTTCTTGGTTTCGAACTCATGCCTTCAATCTGAACAATGTTTTACACACTGGGTCATCTTCCCAGCTTCAGAGATCTTTGATTATTTAATGATGTATGATCCCTACTATTTATTTCAGAGAGTTACAGTCTTCTATAACTACTTATTGTGAGAATTAGAATGCCTAAACTCAGACATTAGCTTCAAATGAAAATGGCAGAGACACACCTTAGTTTAAAAAAAATCATCATAGATTTCTGAGCATAAACATGGAATATGAACTTCACCTGAATCTTATTCTGAATGATTATTGTGGAAGGCAGGGCGTAAAAGACACTGTATAAAGTAAAATTACTATCCAGCATTGTGTACTAATTGCTAGGATTCAAACAAGCAGTTGTAACATTTTAAGGAAGTAAAATTATAAACATTGTTTCTATATTGTTAAATTTCATCTTACCAGGAAATCAATCTTGTGGAAAGGTTTCCAGGAGAAAACAAAACAAACCAAAAAACCCAAATCAACACAACAATAATAACTGTCACTTTAAATATTCTAGAGCTTGTGAACCTTTTAAATTCAGTGAATGTGGAGAGATAAACATTCAGATTCAGATCTTTTGTTTATAAATATAAAAGTTTGTGAAACCGCTACCATGTTGTAGAAATCCGAATCCACTTTCCTTGGCTAAGTTACTTTTATTTGGCTTCATACTATACTAACTCATTTCCCCTAAGAGTAAAGTTGTGCTATTGGATGGGCAGTCTCTTTTAAGTGACTTCATTGCCTCATACTTATGATTTTCTCTTTCAAAGATCTTTCAGTCTAAATAAGATGCACTTATAGTTTCTGTGAACGAATTGAGTCCACAGGAAATGGAGAGTAATTCAGGGATCAGTATATGAATGATTATTTTAATGAAAGTCATCAAATACCATTAAAATAAATAGTAAACTCCAGAATAAAGTGAATGTGATATGCTGTAATGTGAGCAAGGTGTTCCAAATCAAATCTGATCAAAATTTGAAACTTAGTTTACACGATCAACGAATGTCCGTTTCATTAAACTGTTGTCTTTGAATTGATTTCAACATAAAATTGTAATAGGAAATAAATGAGAAAGCATAAAATTACCCGAGACCGTTTTCTTTGAAAACTTACCTACAGTGGACGAGAAAGGGCCTACTGCTATTCCTGCAATGCAGAAAAAGGAAGATGTGTAGGAAGTGACCCCATTCCAAATAATCTCTACAGTTTACTGCACATTAGTATCTTCTCTGAAAGAGTGATGGGGGAAGGTAATTGGTTAATTATAATAAACCAACTGCTTGGCCTCATAGCTTAGAACATAGGTGGGTGGAATAAACAGAATAGGATGCTGGGCGGAAGAGGAAGTGAGGTCAGACTCTGCTCTGCTTCCAGAGAGACCCGACAGCTCTGCTGGAGCAGAGACGCCATGCTCAGCTCTCCCGGGCAGATGCACGCAATGAAGCTCCTCCGAGTAGGCTAGAATCTTCCCGGTAAGCGCACCTTGGGGTGCTTACACAGATGATTAGAAATGGGCTAGTCCACGTGCGAGAATTAGCCTGTAAGGGTTAGAGTTCATGGGCCAAGCAGTTCTTAAATGAATACAGTTTGAGTGTTGTTATTTCGGGCATGAGCTAGCCAAGCGGCCTGGGTGTTGGGGACGCAGCCCCGCCGCTCCATAATTCAACAAAAGAGAATCTGATTCTTCGGGTGAGACTGGGTTATTGTATTTGGATTGTTTCCATCTATAAATATTGACTTCTTATCTGTGACTAAGAAGGCCATTTCTGTATGAAGAGTGTATAAACTATTAACTTTTCTATGGCATATAGAAATGAGCGTGTTCACTGGAAATATAATTTTACATTCCAAAACATAAATGTAACCCAGATGATAAATTCATCTACCAGAACAATAGAATCATGAAAATTTTGGGTGTATTGCACTCTTGATATGTAAAATGAGAATAATACTGAAATGCTTAATTATCAGGTTCTATGGCTAACAAACTTAATGACATTGAGGAGTAAGAAATATGAAAAGCTCATGCATCAATACCCAGCATTTTTATCTTAATTTATAAATGAGAGACTGTGATCTATGAAATCTAAAATTGCTTTTTCCAAATCTATTCTCCTTCATTGTTCTGCTAGAACTCAGATGAGTTTCTGATGACTGTAGTTTTTGAAATTCAAGGATTTTTTCTGACTTCAGATGATGCTTTCTGCAACAATCATTTTTACCTAAAATGAGTTAAATCAAAAAAAGTTATTAGTGAAAGGCCGAATGAACAGGGACATTTTTCTCAAAAATAATCTTTTCAGTTAGTATCTGGAATCTACATCCCATACTATATTTGGGCAAACTCACGTCCCAGTATCAATTGAGTGGCTTTGCAGTTATGCTAGGTGCATCCTCCCGCATATTTTAGACCATCCTTAGATTGATGAGTCACGTTTCTGTCAGTCTGACAAATATCTGGGAAAAAGAACGTAAGAGGAATACAGTTCATTCACACAACTGTCAGTTCATATTTTGTTTGGCCACATTGTTCGGAACTCATGGCAATGTGGTATAAAATGACAAGAGCCTGTGTGAAGAAGGCCATTGGCATCACTCTGAGTCAGAGGAGCAGCTGAGGTTATGTCCTCCGCACAGCTACATGCAGAATGGTCTAATGTCTCTTCACTAAAAACATTGCCCCATGGTTATGCATGTGGACATGGTTATGCCATATCCCGGTAACTGTAGACTGATGACCAGACCTTTAAAACACGTGAACCTTTGGAAGGTATTCCATACCCCAACTGTTAAATGTGTGATATTTTATAATCTTTAAACAATGCCAGCTAATGTCTTCTACAAAGTTTATCCTTGAGAACACACAATAAAGCTATAAAAAGAAAGAAAAAACTAAAAAGAAAAATATAAAAGAATATGTTGGACTGAGTTGGTGGCTATTCTAAGCTGCATGTCCCATGCATCGCAGGTTGGGCATTACTGCTGAAATGACAACATAGAAAAACACTGAAAGTATTTAGAAAAAACACATTTTGTATATATGTCTGTGTACATTCAGGTATATTTGTGTTTGTTTAAGTGCACACATGAAAGCATCTGTGAAACCAGAGGTTAATCGTGTGTGAAGTTGCACAGGCACTCTCCAACATCTCTGACACAGACTTCATATGCGTCTTATGGTTTGAACTGTAGGGTAGGCTGGCTGGTCATTCAGATCCCCAAATATTCATGTCTTTCCACTTGCTCACAACTGGGGTTACAAGCATAAACCCTTGCAGCCAGCTATTTTACATGGATGCTGGAAATTGAACATTGGTGCCCATACTTACTCATAAAGCGAAATGTAAAGAGCTGAGCTGTCTCTAGCAACACAAAGTAAAGATTTTCATCAAACATCTCTGCTACTGTCCACTGGATTCTTAAGTATGGTGGGAAACAATTACTCAGGTTTTCTAAATTCATCTCTAGGTTAAACCTATTCAGCTGGCTTAATCATTACACATAAATTCTGCATTGCAGTGACATCCGAGCACAGGCTTCTGTGATAATTTTTGCATCAGAACAGAGTAGTAAATCAATAATATTTAGCTCCAATAGGACATTCTTTAATAGTACTGATTTGGTATAAACAAATTCGTGTAAAGCAAGAAGAAATATAATGGAAGTTTGCACAATGGTCAACAGTTGTTTCGGTTTCTGATGGCAGCTCTCCCTTGAAAATTATTTAGTTTGTCCATGTTTAGACTGTTAGTAAATTAGCCATGCCATTTTTCACAGTAACTCAAAAAAAAGTACAGAGAATAATGAATATACAATGCTGCCTATAGCAAATCTATCAAAGAAATATACTTTGAACATTTCTTTCAGCTTTCCCAAGACTTACACAAACTATAAAAATTCTATTCATGCTAATCTAAAAGAAGATAAATCATTTTGCTCTTCTATGCTGATTGTGAAAGAAAATATTTAAAGGAAAGAAAAAGAAATAACCCCAGGGTAGGAATAAGCTAGTAAATGTACTAAATTTTGTTGTACTGGTCTTCTACAGAGCCTAAAATGAACTTAAAATAAGTTGCTGAGAATATTTATCTTCCTGGAGTTTTATTATAAGAAGATTGATTAAGAGAAGAAACAAGTACAAAAATTTAAGGTTTTCTACAGTTGGTTAATAGGAGTAAACCCAAAGCAAAATTATTCAATACAGGTCTATGGCAAATGCTGAAGTCGAAGAAGCTGAGGGATAAGACTAGGAATTTAATAAGCTTGGAGTTCTTAATTGGTTTGTTAGTATACACCTTTAATAGTAGCACTTCCAGGTAGAGGGACAAGAATCGCTCAGATGTTGAGACCAGGCTTGTTTACAAAGTGAGTTCTAGACCAGCCGCAGCTTTATAATGAAACTCCATCTCCTAAAGAAAAACAAGAAAAATTCATGTAAAATAAATAAATAAAACATTATTTTGCCTAAATCTTAGGTAAATGGCTAGGGCAAATTGAAATCAGTGGGTGTAGCTATCATTTTAAGATATTCAGGGATGCTTGGTTTATACACTGATGTTAACAAAAAGAACAGAGGCAACTTGAGGAAACCACGAGTTAAAAATAATGTTATTTTTTTCATGATAGTATTATTAATACTTTGATAATTTCGTACCTACATGCAATGTGTTTAGATCATATTCCTCCCTGTTTCCAACCTGTTTCATCCCAGATCCACCTGCTACCTATTCCCCAGCTTCCATACATAACATACAGAGTTTATCATCTGTTGCCCATATACTAATGGATGTGGTGCCATTTAATGAAGCATGAGCAACCCACCTCTGGTCATAGTTTCTAAAAATCTGGCTTTCCCTCCTCCATAGATATAAACTAACAATAACACTTCTATCAGTTGGAGCCCCTGAACACCCCGATCATTCAGGATAAAATGGAACGGTGGGTGACTACCTTGATCCTGCGGCAGGAATCACCACTGCTCTGTGTTCATGAGTCCAGTGATTATACCATGTCCAGAAATGACTCCTTTAAACAGAGTCCTCTTCTATATCTGTCTTGGACAATCATTCCGCATCCTCTTCTGCCGCCTTCTCTGGACCCTTTAGACAAGACGTATAAAAGAGCTGTTGAACTTACAACAGAACCCTCCAGGAAAACTTATTCTCTGCATTTTAACTTGGGATTTGCTGCATTAACCACCACTCACTGCACAATTAAACTTCTCTGCTGAGAAAACCTGCAGTGATCTCCCAGTGGAAAGATTTATATTTTAAAGGCCCTTTCATACTGCATTCCTTTTACAAAATAAAAGTAGTAGGTTCAACACTTAAAGTTTGCAAAGTCTCTAATCATGTGTTGTTGATTAGATTTCCAGTACCAGGCATTTTTTTTTTTCTGTAGAATGGGCATTAAATCCAATTATAAGAATATCATTACTGTATCCATGGATGGTACTTTGACCTTCTCATCATCACTGTGATTTAAAGGGTTTACTGTTGGGTAAGACTGTTGACTTTTCTCTCCAACAACCTGAATAAAAACCTTCAGGTACCTTGCACAAGTCATCACAGCTTTTAATAAAAAAATTTAAAAAACAAAATTACACAGTTGTACAGCACTTACATCCACCTAAATATTCATACCTATGCACACACAAAAGCACATAAAATCCCAAGACATTTACAAGGAATCTAGAACTGTGATTAGGACTAATTTTTAAACTAAAGTCTAAAAGAAAATTAAGAGTGCAGTAATATTTTTTATTGTATAAAGGTGCATAGCCCTAAGAATGAGGACCTGAATTTTAATCTATTGCCCCAAAGGTAGAAAGGAAAGCGATGGATGACTCTTTTTTGTTGTTGTTTGTTTTATTGATTTTTGAGACAGGGTTTCTTCGTAGCTTTTGGTTCTGGTCCTGGAACTAGCTCTTGTAGACCAGGCTGTCCTCGAACTCTCAGAGATCCGCCTGCCTCTGCCTCCAAAGTGCTTGGGATTAAAGGCCTGTGCCACCACCGCCCAGCTAATGGATGACTCTTGCAGTTGTCCTCTGACTGAGAAATAAACACACTGAGAAAAATCCAAACAATGAGTAAAGGAAACTGTACCAAACGTTTGTACAATTTAAAATAATACTTGAATAAAATACTTGCCAAAGATAAAGAATTACAATCTACTGTTGGAGAGATGGCTTAAGGATTAACCTTGTCTCCATTGTCAGCAACCACATGGTGATTCTCAACCTCTGTACCTCCAGGTCTGGCAATTTAAGATCCATCTTCTGAACTTTGTTGGCACCAGGCATGAACTTACTTGGTGCACAAATAGACATGCAGACAAAACACTCATACATATAAAAAAAATTATTAAATCTACATTTTTAAAAAAGAACACCACCTATCACCTAGTCAGTGAGATTTTCAGCCTTCTAACACTGTAACATAGGATCGTCATTTAAAGAGGCATTGGGACACCTGTGTCCAATAACAAGCATAAGCAAAGACAGCGATAATCATAAGTGCATGGTATACTCCTTGCAATACACACTCATCCTCAAATTACCATTCTTCTTACAACCAATTTGCAACAATTACATATGAGAAAATATGGAAATATTTTTAATTTCTACTATATAATTCAGGACAGTTTGTGTCCAGTTTCTCATTTCCTCTGAATTTATATGCCCAAAATGAATAATCATTTTTCTTATGTCATCCTTCCCCCAAAAACCACTGTGAAGGATAAAACACCTCCTAATTTCCAACAAAGCCAATCATGCAACAAATTGATTTAATATGTTTCTTTCTACTCCCTCTTTTTCCCAGCCTTCCTCTTCTTCAGTTTATTCTATCCACAGCCTTCTATTTCTACCCTTCCATCTCTCTCTCTCTCTTCCTTCCTAACTCCCTCCATTTCTTCTTTTCTCCTTGCTATTTCATGATTAGTTAGCCTTAGCACCACTGTGTGTTTCCTTTTCTTGAGTAGCTTAATCCATTTTTTTCGATTTCTCTTTAAAATTCTCACTATAAGGGTAACTATATGTTATGGCATTTATGTGCTGATACCTGAGAATTATTTAAATAATTCTATTCAGAATGAACCACTAATGCTTAGCAAATGTCCTCTGACTATCCACAGGCATCTCTCCAAGAGCATTAGCTCCTTGGTACGCTTGTTTTCAGATCAACTCTTTGTGTGTTTCCATTTAGGTTCCTCTTTATGGGAAATCTAACAACAACAACAACAACAACAAAACCTGCCTATCATCTATCCATGTGTCACTATGTGCATGCCCCGATGATCGATGGTCCACTAAAAAGTTACTTAATATATAAAAGTTCTACAATTTTTTATAATCTTTATCTGATTCTTCACATTCCTTTATAAGAATATATCATACCTGGTAGAATTCTTGAAGAAAAAAAATTATATTACTTAATGTAAAGACTCACTTGTTTTGAAAACTAAGGACTGTGTAATATATGAAAATTTTAACTCTCATAAATGTCTTAATCTTCCAACTTCCTTTAAGAACTTTCAGGATCTTAGAAAAATTATATAATGAGAATAAAAATTGACCTGGTACTCTGTAGAGAGACGAGCATTTCTAAATCTATTAACTTATCCCCTTTCCTTCACAATGTTACCCATTTCTACCCTCTAAACCCAAGGCTCTAAAGACCGTTAAATCCAAGGTAGATGGGAGCTCTACCTTGTAGTGTGGGTATTTGTTTTGTTAACTGCTCTGTTGCAGGTGCCTCTCACAGTGCCTTGTATGGTTAGTGCTCAGCCCACTTTTACAGAATAATAAACATTGATCCTAAGAGAGAGAGAGGGAGGGAAAAAAAGTACTCTGTTAAAGTGAATCAATGTGTCGAACTTGAGTTTCACACATAATTATAGACACAGGATATTGAGTGAGGCAAATTTAAAAATAAAACTTATATGGTTTCCTTTTAGGGGTTCAATGAAAACTTAATGCTATTGACATTTCTGAGGTAACTTGTAACATTCAAGAAAAGAAAAATGTATCCAATTAATTGAAACTGTAAAAGTAAAGGTTAAAGGTTGCTGTGCTGCCTCCAAGATATGTAACACATCAAAATTAGGCTTCACCGGTTTATCTCCATTGATCTCTAAATGGAGTGAATATATTTAACAGAAGTTAAATAATTCATTTATTAGCCGTCACCCAGCATTTCTGGGCAAAAGACTTTGCTGTTGAGGATCTTTCGTTGTGAGGTTTGTGAAATCAGCATCTTCTATCCTAATTACTTAAGGTCTGCCTTTAAGCAGAGGATATCTTTAATAATTCTCCGAACATTTTCAACCTCATAAAATTTTAATTAACAATTAGCATTGTTCATAGATCATCACAGTGAACTGCTGCTAATTGCTTAGCGCTGCTAAGGAAGCTGAAAACTGATTTGCCATGTTCCTTTACATCTGCATCAGTGGATTTTTCAGCAACTTGGGACGAAACAAAATAAAATAAAATAAAGTTCATGTATGCATGCAACTCTCCCCTAAAGAAAAAAAAGTGACATAAATGAAAAAAAATTGGAGGAGAGTGCTCTGAAATTTTGCTACTCTCAAAAAGAAAGATGATGTGTAGAACTTACAAGGTGCCTATTACAGATGGATCAGTGAGGTCATAGAAATTTGCTTGGGGAATATGGAACAGAAATGACCCTTGAAGGAGCCAGTAATTAAATGAAAACAGGCCAGGCAAAAGGCAGCTGCAAGCTCATGCTCCTTTTGCAAGAAGCAGGCTTTGGTTTAAGTAAAATGTGTTAACTCTGTGGCTGCAGAGTCACTAAGTACACCACAGCAAACCTAAAAGTGAGAAATTAGTTTGAACTTTGAAAGTGTGGCTGGGCTAGAGAGGAGGGGAAAGGCTCATAGGAAAATTTAAATTAAATATCCAAAGAAGTTAGTCATCATTGGAGATTTCAGAGAAGTAGTTTTAAGACATGAATGTATGTTTGAATATCAGAAAAAATGTTTGCTTTTGAGAAGATGAGAGTATAGGTCATATGGGAACAAATTTGAAGGTCATTTTCAAAAGCAGATTTTTAAGTCCAGAAATGTGACCAAATGTGAGTGTTTTGGAATAGTGTTATCAGCCATGGCTGTCTACATACGTCCTCCAACCTGTTCAGCATGTGGTCTGTGGGCTTACTACTTACCATTAACTGTCACCATTTCAGCAAGTAATTCATCACATGCAATGGAATCATCAAATCAGAAAAGAATCCAGGTCACCTGAAATCCTGAGCATTTAAAAAAATAACACTGCTAAAATAAATTTAACAAATACTTAATTCCAATTATTGCCTTGTAATTTTTAATTGTCTTCTAGGAATAATAAAATATATTTTAGTACTTTTTCTATTTTTTTGGTGACTCCTTGCTTTCTTTCTCTTGTTTAGTTTTTGGTTTTGTTTTTGAAGAAATGTCTCCTACAGCCCATGCTATGCTTTAATTCTTGTTTTCTTTTTTTCTATCTCTCATGGGCTACGGTTGCAGAGGTTGTCACCAGGCTAAGTTGACTCTACTTTTAAAAGGTTTCATACCTAAGAATTCTTGCCTATATGTTTAATCTCTTTCAATAAAATTGATTCCTCCTTTTCAAAGGATCATTTATCTCTTGACCATTAAATAAAATGTAAAATACCAGTTTAAAACACACTCATTCTCTAACACACACACACACAAAACACATATTGTTCCCTAACTACTTGTCTATTGTTTTTCATTAAAGGATGAAATATCCATTTTCAATAAACAATTTACTTTTAAAACACAAGTTAAAGTATAAAGATATCAAATGACGAAAAGTTTCTTTGAATATTATGATTCATGTAATTCAATTAGCATTGTAGCATCAATGTGATGGTTTGAAACCTGGCCTTTGTTCTATGTTTCTATGTTTGCTTGTCTCTCTTTTTTTTTTTTTTTTGGATTTTTAGAGACAGAGTTTCTCGGTAGCTTTTTGGTTGCTGTCCTGGAACTAGCTCTTGTAGACCAGGCTGGCCTCGAACTCACAGAGATCTGCCTGCCTCTGCCTCCCGAGTGCTGGGATTAAAGGCGTGCGCCACCACTGCCTGGCTTGTCTCTTCTGTTTATTTGCATGTGTGGTCTGAGTATGTTGCCAATACAGACATAAATATTTGGACTCTAATGTAGCTAAAATTATACTCAAGGATTACCACATCCAGGTTATTTTTAACTTAAATGCATTATAAATCTAGAATGCAGATGAGGGCATAAAATCAAAATATGGACATCAGTTAAAATGGCTTTATGTTTACTTGTGTTTTAGAATGATTACAAATAGATTTCTTACATTTAGTCATGAAGGCCATGAAAACAAATATTTAGTTTCATTACAAAATATTTAAAACTTATTTCCATATAATTTCATACAGCAAAATAGGAAGACACAACATAGAAAAACAGTTTTATGTAATTATTTACAGCATTTAGTTTTAATGATATTGTTTTTCAAGTACTATATTTAATTTTTGTTTCTGTGAATTGTATAATTTACATTCCCTAATTCATAATATCTTTTTAAATTTCTCATAAGTTTAAACATATCCCTATAAATTTTAATATATAAATCTGTAATGATTCTTATGCCTTAGCACTAATCAAGATCAGTTGTATCTGTTTACCCATATGTATCTTTTTGTTTTTCATTGTTTTTTATATTGAGGCAAAGGGTGAAAAAATAAAGGACACTTTGTTCATTGATAGCAGAGAGTTTATTTGCTTTATGTTCATTTAAAAAACCTGTAGACTAATATCGCTGAATGGTTTGCTTCATGAAAAGATAAGATCATCACTCTATTTCTACTATGAAAATACTTTGAAGGAGAATTTTAACCAATTTCTCCCTTGCTTCCTCTCTCTCTTGTCTTCTACAGATGGACCTCTGGGTCCCCGAGGATTAGCTGAAGCTACGGAGATGTGCACTCAAGAGTGTCTGGTTTTGGGTCACTCTGATAATTGCTGGATGCCTCCTGGCTTGGGTCCATATCAACACCCGAAATCTCCTCTGTCGACCTTTGCACCCCAGAAAGAATGGGTCAAGAAAGACAAGCTTGTGAATGGGCACACCCTGACCAGAGCGTGGAAAGAAGACACCAACAGGAACCAGTTCAATGACCGTAAGCAGTATGGCTCCAATGAAGGCCATTTCAACAATGGCAGCCACATGGCAGACATTCCTCTGGCAAATCTGAAGTCCTATAAGCAAGCAGGTGGCACAATTGAGAGTCCTAAGGAGCACCAACTTTAAGCTGAAGTTGTATGGGACCTAGTACCTTTAATCTAAATAGACATGCTAATACTGTGTGTTGGAGCTTTATGTATTCAATAGATCTCTACAACTATGCCCCTTATAGTAGGGAACTCATAACTTTGTGTTAGCACCATGGAGGATACAATGCTTTGCAACATAGGAGAGAAAATAGTTCTAGTAGCCATGTGATGATGTTCTTTACTAGAATTGATTAAACTCTCCAGAGCTCTCTCCATTGTGCAATTTATTTTTATTATTGCATTTTATTTGACCCTGGACTGCTGCTATGAACAATAGAATATGCATTTGGAGAGTAAGATGGTTCCATGGATTGGAGTGACTGACAAAACATATCCAGTTAGAAATTTGTGCTCTTTTTTTTTTGCCATTGATTTATGCTGGGACCTCTATACTTGACATTATACTTCAAACAGAACTTAAAAATAAGCATTAAACCTCTTGTGCTGTTAACACCGTTAGTGGACACTTGTAAGTCAATCAGTGTTAAAGTATCTGTAAATAGAAGCAAGCTATTATTAACAACTTTTTGTGTACTTATAGCATTCACCTAAAAATGTTGTAGCATAATTCTGTGTTGATGGTTGCTTCTTTCCTTTTTCAATTTCCCTCCTCTTATTTCTGTTGTTTCTTTCAGTGAGGTGTTTCTGCGTTAGTAGTCTGTCGTGGCACACATTGTTCTAAGGATTGTAAACATTTGTGTTTTAAAAAGGTTCTGAAATTTCACTTCTTATATGATAACTTATGATATTAGAACTCTATAAAAATATAAAGATGAGAGAAAAAAATAAAAACTTCAAACAATCGCAGCACTCAATACTCCTGTAAACGCTTGGAAATTCAGAATCTCCATTTGATATCCTCATTTTCAAAGTAGGCAAAAAGCAAAATCACTTAATTAGTACCATTAAGTGAGAAAGTGATGAGAAAGTGTTATCCATCAAATGTGATATAATATTCTGTACTTGCTACTCTTGCAAAACTAATGTATTCAAATTAGCATATACTGAAGAAAAAAATCACTACTCGAAAATAGTTTCAATTGGGCAAATGTGTGTCTCCAACTTTGTTGAAATGACAGAGTTTGTGTTGATCCTCATATACAATACTGTTGTTGTAACACAAGTGTTATTAGACCATAGCCACAAAATATTTAATGTGTTGTGCCTTCATGATGTAACAGAACATTCTCCAGGTAGGGTAGTTGGGGAAAATAAAGGGATAAATCTCTAATTATTGCTGTTTAACTGTTTGTTATCATAGTTGGTCAATGCCTGGCAGGTACCAGCATTTGTCACTTAGCTCAAACCAAGGGAGTGACAGTTAATGTTAATAAGATCTCAGTTGCACGTGCAAAACAAATCCAAATTTGAACATTCTTAGGAGGTTTTTGTTAAGGCATGACAGATGATTTAAACAAATAAATAGCATGCAACAAAATGTCTTTATTGAAAGAAGTGAAAGTTATATTAATGCCACGGTTCACCATCAACTTAAAAGTTAAAAAAAAAAGAAAAAAGTTAAAAAAATTGCTAATCTGATAGTTAATTTGTTCTTACCAAAAATAAAGTTACTTTGTAAATAGCAGTTCACGTTTTTCCACAGTATAATGGAAAATAATGGGTAGGGGTGCATTGCTTACTGAAGTACATTTTTGTCGGTTTGTGAGGGGTGTTTGATGACTTTGACAAAATAAATATCTAAACAATTATCCTTGTTACTGCTTTGCCAGTTCTACGTTATTTACAATTATTCAGCTCTTGCAATAAACGTTCTGAATTACAGATTGTGTTGTGTTGATTCTTTGCTCAACATCCAGACTGCTAATATTTCAATAGAATTCAAGTTTCACTATCAATCAAGGAAGACTGACAGTTTCTACACCTATTGTCTTAGCGTTTCTGCCACTATGACAAAACACCCTGAGCAGAAGTAAGTTGGAGAGGAAAAAGTCCAGTGATTGATTTCCAGAACATAGTCCATCATTGGAGCACTTCTGAACGGGAACTCAAGCGGGGCTAGAATCTGAAGGCCGGAGGTGATTCAGAGGCCATGGAGTAGAGCTCCTTGCTAGTTTGCTTCCCAAGGCTTGCCCAGTCCACCTTCTTGAAGAAACAGTACCTTAAGAGCGGGGATGGCACCAACCACCGTGGGTGGGGGCGGGGCCCTCCCCCATTGATACTTAAATGACAAAATACCTTACAGCTGGATCTCATGGAGGCATTTCCTGAAATGAGGCTCCTTCCTCTCTGATGACTCTAGCTTGTGTCAAGTTGACACGCAAAACCAGTCAGGACACAGTTCACTGTTGTGAAATATGGTTGTGAATTAAAATTTTAGTTTCTCAGATGGTCTACGAAATGATTGCCAAGAAAATTCATGAAGAGAATTAGTTCATTTAACTCATGATTCATAGTTGTGAAATGACTCAGAAACTAAGCTAGATACACTAGTTAAAAAGACATGTCTTCATGACTTATTTGTGTGTGTGTGTGTGTAGTAATTGTGTGAAACAAAGTCAACCTCTGTCCAAGAGAAGCCATTCTGAAGAAACCACCTAAAACTAAAAAAAAGCAAACAAAGCTTCATCTGGCTTGATTTCGCTTTAGGAAAGGAAGCCCAGGACCCTACACGATGTATGCAATAAGACACATTCAAACATGGTTCCTGTGTTTGCATTTGCCATATAACAGTGGATGATATTTGACTCCAGTTGGAGTGGGAGGCTGGAGAAAGGAAATGTTTCTTTCCTTAGAGTTCATCTTGGAACTGAGGATAAGAAACAGGAGTTTCTAATTGGCCTGTATGATCGGCTGAATGCTCCAACCTAAGCCAACTGCTGATAAATCAGATTAATCCACTGATTTGAAGCACGTGACGATGGCTTCTCCTTTTCTTTTCCAGTAAATGGGAATTTTGTGAAGAAATACTATAGCCTGCAAAGTCTAATTCTTTATTTTTTACTTTATTTCTGATAATTAATTAAATCATTCTATTCTACCCTTAGAAATATGAATAGAAAGCAAGGAAGGTTTTTCCTTCTCATACAAGGCAAGGAAATGTTCTCTCCCTGAGCCAATTGGAAGCTTTGAAAAATAATTCTGTTGTATGATCATGCAGTATTTCTTCAAAAACATGTAATATGACCAACACCTATGTAGGAATTCAGTTATATGCTCTGTGAACTTTTTTTATTTTTTTTTATTTTATTGAAAACAGATTCTTCTGTCATGCAGTACATCTTTATCACTGTTTCCCCACCCTTCACTCCACTCAGCCAACCCCACCCCCAGCTTTTCCCCTGATCCACTCCTGTCCTGTTTTACTCCAGGAAAGAGACAACAGCCAAACAGGACAAAATACGATATAATACGAGTGCACAAAAGCCCTCATATTGAGGCTGGACAAAGGCAGCGCAATAGGAAGTAAAGAATCCTAAGTGCAGGCATAACAGCCAGAGATACACTTACTCTCACTGTTAAGAGTCCCACAGAAACACCAAGATAATGGCCCTAACAGATATGCAGAGGACCTGGTACAGACCGTATAGGCCCTGCGTTTGCTGCTTCAGTTTCTGAGAGTCCACATGAGCCCTGCTTAGTTGATTCAGTGGACTATTACCTCCTGGTGTCCCTCTTTGACCCCTACAATATTTACTCCCCATCTTCCATATGGTTCCCCGAAGGAGACTTTCATTTAGACTGTTTCTCTCTACATAGGTTCTTTCTCTCTAGCTGTAGGTCTCTGCATGGGCTTGCATCTGCTGCTGGAGTAGGTGTCTCTGATGATGACTGGACAAGGCACTGATCTATGAGGATAGCAGATATCATAAGGAATCAAATTTTTTTTTTGTATTTTGCCAGTTGTGTTTAGTTCCATGCTAGGTCCCTGGGATATACAGTTTACAATTCTTGGCCTTCCAGGCAGGGTTCAGCATAGGTTCTCTTTTCTGACCCAGGCCTCAATTTAAAAAAAAAAAAGTCATTGGTTTAACTCTCCCACAAGCTCTATGCCACCGTTGGCCCGACACTTTGTGAAGGAAGAACAAATTATAAGTGGAGGGTTTTGTGGCTGGGTTGGTACCCAGGTTTCTCTTTCTATACCCTGCAAAGTGCCTTCCTGTGCTAGAGACTAGAATATAGAAATGAAGGCTCCATGAAAGGACCAGCTCGACATCTCTATATTCAATGAGTTGTGTGGGTATTGTCTGTAGCAACAGGACCACTCTGCCAGGTTTCAGAGAGGGACCTTCTGTCTTACTATCAGTCTGGGTTGTGTGGTGATCTCCACAGATCCCCCTCGGGCTCAACTCGACTGACTGACACCCTGTTTTAGCACTGGAAGAATTGCTTGGCTACAAAAGATAGCCGGTTCAGACTCTGCATCCTCCATTACTACAAGTTCTCACTAAGGGTCACTTTCATACATTCCAGGAAGCTGTCTCTGTACTAGGTTTCCACACATCTCCCAAATGTTCCCCAGTTCCAGCTGAGTAAACAACATTGCAAACCAAGTAGAAGAATTTACTCACTCAGTAAAACATTATATTAACGAGGACTATATTCGTTCAAGACCATCTACATTGCTGTACTATATAGACACTGAATATTAGGAATCATCATTCACCCAGAAATACAAATCATTTACCTTAACCAGAGGAGCATACCTATATAACATGGAAAAAAATAAACATTTGAGAGTTTCATTAATAAATGTTATTATGCTATCATAGCAGTTTTCTGAGTCAGATATAGAATTAAAGTTCATAAGACTAAATGTGACCTAATGAATAATCATTTCTACACACATACAGCATAAATTATGCATACCGAGTGGCCCTTCATTAATAGCCAACAGGGTAGCCTTACTGCATTCACGCTGTTCAGCAAATCTCATTCAGGATCCCATCTTCCCCTTGCTGTGGCTGTGGATGCAGCTGAGGCCCTAAGCTGTTTCAGTATTTATTAAGTTGCTGGCAAGAGACCAAGAGTGACTAATTATTATTAGCGAGGAGTTTTGGCAGTGAGGGATGAAAAGGATGCTTTGTGATCTCAATTTTAATGCGGCTGGAGTGTGTTATTTTATATGAAGGCAAAGTAAAACATGAAAAGGAAGAATGGAGTTGGGAGTATAAGAATGCTTCATTGTTCTGCTTTGTTTTCAGTAGAGTTCATCTTCCCTCTCCAAAAGAATCTCCTTCACTGGCACTCAGAAAGCCCACTTTAATGTTTGCTCAGCATTCTCAAGGACACAGGGATCACATAAGAAATGCTTTATATTCTTTCTACTTACACAAACATATATATATATATATACATATATATATACATATATATATATATATAGTC
>NW_026067988.1:1731345-1733853 GCF_014885135.2 Alexandromys fortis
CAGTTACCTTTACTGACAAATGTTCAGACCTTTATTATAATAGGCATCAGTCAGTACACAGTCTATGCTCAATGATTAAGTGAAAAAATAAACATCAGTCCTTTCCAGGTCATTCTATGTGTGCATCCTGTATATGGAGCAAGAACAACATGACCCTACTGAGGCAACAGTTCATTTTCCTCTATTTAACATATTCATCATATTTTTGGTTGTGAGCCGAACCTTTAATGCCATCTCTCCAGCCCAAGAACAATAGCAATGGGTTCTTTGATCCTACTGCACGTATTGGCTTTGTGGGAGCCTAGGCAGTTTGAATGCTCACCTTACTAGACCTGGATTGAGGTGGGTGGTCCTTGGACTTCCCACAGGGCAGGGAACCCTGATTGCTCTTTGGGCTGATGAGGGAGGGGGACTTGATTGGGGGAGGGGAAGGGAAATGGGAGGCGGTGGTGGGGAAGTGACAGAAATCTTTAATAAATAAATAAATTGAAACATATTCATCATAGTAATGAATAGAATACCCTTGAAGTTAGGGTGAAACGAAAGCTATGACAGACAGACTTTATCACTTATGAATTCACTTATGAATAACTGAAAGGCTCTTCTATTCATATTTTTGCTCTTTCATTCATTTGCAAGTGCGTTTCACCCATTTTCATTGGAAAATATGTGCCCCGAGACAAAAAAAATAAACTTACTTGAAAATTATATCAGTGTGTGTGTGTGTGTGTATGTGTGTGATTTTTCTTTTGGACTGGATGAATGTTGCTCAAGAATGAACTTCAAAAGTATCTTGTCATAATGCCCAAAGGTTAGACACTTTGTATGATCTGATTGTGTGATTTTCCTTACTTGAAAATTATAGATTTTCCAGTTTTCACATGTTCAGTTGTTGTGTTTCTAGAAACTTGATACTTTTAAGAACTGATAAAAAATATTCTTTTTTCACTTTTATCATGTGATTTTGTTCATAGCAATTGGTCCTCTTTATTTTCTACATCCTGACCCTTGAACTCTGCACATGTAGAATAGTGAGGCCTTTGACTGTTACTTTGTAGACAGTGACTATTCCTTAAATTTTCATAGCGAAATATCACATTAGATTCCTGTACACTCTGTAATTATATACACCACCATTTCAATCCTCTGCCTGTACCATAGAGTAGTCATTTGTTGCCATCACCCTTGGAGAAAAGGCTAAACTGAAAGCAGCTGCCATTTTAAAACTACAGCTCATTTATAACATAAGGAATATATAAGCAACTCTTAAAAATATAAATTACTGGCATTAAGGAGGTAGCTTCACTCTATGGCAATCCAAAGGTCACTCTGAACAAGAAAGTAAAAAGGCTAAATGCCCATCTTCATTTCTTCCTCTCCTCCAAGTTACACTCCCTAGCTGTATCCCTAACTCTGTAGCCAACTACCAGCTGGGGACTGCCTGTCTTTCTCTGTCCTCACATTAGGGGATCACATACATCTCCCCCTCCAAATTTTCTTCCACTTCTCTTTGCTTTGTGTATGCCTCAAAACCCAGCAGGTGTTCCCTGAGAAGTTTCAGGCCACTCAATCCCAGAGAAACAGGTGGGCTAACTAGAACTCTTCACCGCTCCCCTTCAATTCTCTGAGTACAATCCCCCTGTTTCATACTCACCTCTGCAGCAGTTTGCATGTTGAGGCCTCTCCTTCACCTGCCCCATCTCCAGTATATCACACATATCTTCTTTCCTAACTTCTCTGCCCCCACTCTTCGCATTGTCCCAGCCCCCAACGCGAGCAGCTACTTCCTGGAAAACCACAGGATACTCTTGCTAGAAAAGAAGGTAAGCTAACTAAAGATCTTTATCTCTTCATTCTTTCTAATCCAATCCTACTATCACAACCCCAGCTCAGTAGCAGACTACCTGCTATGCTGTCTGCAACATTGGTCACAATTCCCAGGGAGGTAATTAGATCCTGATGGAAGACTCTGCTTTCCTCCCTCCTATGAATCCACAGCTTTCCCTCTTAGCTCATCTCCATTTTTAAGTGTCTTCTCCCAATAACCAGAAGCACGTTGTACCTGGAAATCCCTGGGGCCATCCTTATCTGGATCCCAACTTTTCCTACCAGGCAATAGATAGTCAACACACATTCCTGAGTAAAAAAAATAAGGCAACGGAATCCAAGAAAGAATAAAAAAACATGCATGACAAAGAAAAGATGAGATATCAACACCTAAAATTAATCTTCTCATGCTAAACATGCCAAGATGTCTAGACCACGGTATAAAACTATGATCAGTATGGGGATGTCCTATCGGGAACTCACCAAGGCCAGCTGGCCTGGGTCTGAAAAAGCCTGGGTTAAAACCGGTCTCACTGAACATAGCGGACAATGAGGACTACTGAGACCCCAAGAACAATGGCAATGGGTTTTTGATACTACTGCACCTATTGGTTTTGTGGGAGCCTAGGCAGTTTGGATGCTCACCTTACTAGACCTGGATGGAGGTGGGTGGTCCTTGGA
>NW_026067988.1:1733868-1791942 GCF_014885135.2 Alexandromys fortis
GGCGGTGGTGGGGAAGAGACAGAAATCTTTAATTAATTAATAAAGAAATAAATAAATTAAAAAAATAAAAATAAATGCAAAAAAAGACAATAGGACAATATAGCTGCATTAGAGCCCAGCTGTGCTACACATCAGGCCCTTTATATCTCAATATAGCTAAAGCATACAAACAAAATAGGAAGACACAACATAGAAGAAACACTATCTATATAACTATTTACAGTGTTTAGTTTAAGTGACATTGTTTTTCAAGTACTATATTTGATTTTTGTTTCTGTGCATTGTATAATTTATCCCTACAAAAGGTTCTAGAAGTAAAACACCAACGTAAAGAAGTTAACGACATCAAAGAAAACAGAAAGCAGAAGGAATAAATTAACCCTGGCCAGCAAATCAAATGATTAAAGCACACATACACACAAATACACACACGCATGCTCACACACACACATTCACACCCCCAAGAATAACAAAATAACAGTAAGGAACAACCAGCAGTACTCATTGGTTTCTCACAATATCAGTGGTCTTGATTCTAGTTTTAGAAGACACAAAATAATAGAATGGATGCACACACACACAAAAAGATCTACCCTTCTGTTGTATCCAAAAAATGTACAATAACTTAAAAATTAAACATTCCCTTATTGCAAAAGAAAAAAATTCCATGCAAATGGAACTAACAAACAACCAATAGACTTTGCAACAAAACTAATCAGAAGAGATAAGGAAGGACAATACATACTTATCAAAGGAAAAATCTACCTAGAGGCTAATGCATTTTTTTTTGTCTATGTAACAAACATAAGGGCACTCCAAGTTTATTAGAGAAATGCTACCACAGATTAAATCATATAATGACCCTCACACACTGATAGTGGGAGAAATGAATACCCCATTCTCAGCAATGTATAGGTCATCCAGAAAAATACTAAACAAAGAAATACTGGTGTTCACTGACATTATAAAACAAATAGACCTGAAAGATATATACAGAACATTTCACTAAACAGAAAAGAATATGCCTTCCTCTTAGCAGCTGATGGAGTATAAACACCAGAAAGGATGTAGGATACAAAGTAAATAATGCCCATTAAATCAACATGATCAAAGATCAAATGAACTTACAGATTGAGACAGCATATAAGTCCTGCATGGGTCTACACTGGGTCATTTTTGTTTAGTACTTTAATGGTGGGAGCTACATGGCTTCTTCCTGACTCCACCTTCTCCCTCTTATCATTCAGTTTAGTTTTCCCCATCTAGCTCTATTCTGCCCTATTACAGGCCAAAGTAGCTTCTTTATTTATTAACCAATAAAAACAGCACATATACAGAAGAACTTCCCACACCACACAGACTTATGCTTTGCATTCTTAAACACTTATGTAATTATGTTTTTGTAGAATGGTATGTTACATACTTCAGGAATTCCAAGCAAAGAAGATCATGTAACACTAATATTTGCTTCCACTGAAAGTACCCATTGCAGACAAAAAAAAAATCTTTCAAAAAAAGATTGCTTTGGTGATTTATTCTAGGAGCTCATGAATTAATTTAAAATAGAAAGTAAAATGCTTAACCATTTAGCTTGCAGTTAATGCTTTCGTGGATACTTAATGATAGTAGATTTTCATATAATTTTTATTATAATCCTTATAAGAAAAATAAGTTTTTATTATAATCCTTAAAAGCCAACTTCAAGATTTATTAAAATAAATAATGAAATGAAGAAAATGAGATTTAGCTTTTACATTTCATTTAGGAAAATGTAAAGGAATTTGTGGTCCTGAATTTCACCAAGTTGAGAGAGTCTATATATTCACTATATAAATCTGGCACTATTCCTAATTCAAACAATCATCTTCTTATGACATAAAATAAAAATAATTTTATTAAATTTAGAGAACATTTATTAGTATGGCTTTTAATGCCCAGAGTTCACTAGTGATGTGATTAATAGCTGAACCTTAAAACTAATGAACATATTTTGTTTATCACACACTCATAGCTTATCCCAAAAATCTTTCAATTTCAAAATAATTGAAAGATACTAATTTACATAACATTACTTATTAAGAATATTTATCAGGACTTTCTCTAAAGGAAGTGGCCAGAGCCACCACTCCTCCAACTTCTCATCAATACAGGCATAAAATTTTAGTTGATCTGTTTTGCCTATTGTTCATATTATTTTGTAAATCTTCTATCCTAGTTCACATCCTTGAATTTTACCAGGATTTTATATCAGTGCCATTGTTGGGGTTTCTGTCCTGCTAGTTCCCATAATCTTTAAGTCCCAAAGAAATCACACAGAGGTCTATATTAGTTATTAAGTGATTGGCTCATTAGCTCTTATTATTAGTAATAATGCTTCTTATTAACTCTTATAACTTATATTAGCCCATTATTCTTGTCTATGCTAGCCACATGGCTCTGTACCTTTTTCAGGGAGGCAGTCACATCTTGCTTCTTCTTTGGCTGGGTCAAGACTACAGGGAAAACTTTCCTCTTCCTAGAATTGTCCTATTCTTCTTGAACCACCTCTACTTCCTGCCTGATTGTCTGGCCTGTACTTCCTGCCTCTGGCTACTGACCAATAAGCATTTATTTCAAATATAATTGACAGACTACAGACCATTGCCCCACACCAAAGCTCTCTATCATTACCATGTGTTTCAACGTGCCTGAATTCAAATATCTATACAATTTAGCTTTGAAAAAACAAAGACAACAATACTTACTTCCTTTGAAAGACACATCAGGCTATCTCTTATATGTATGAATCAATCAACACTCAAAGAAGCCAGATTGTTATTTGACTCAGTCAAATGTTTCCTTTCCGTATTGATTAGAATAATTTTTATGGACTTATTATGGACTAATTTAAGCTGTAAGAATGAATATGATACCTGAGCTAATAGGCAAACGAGTTTATAATTAAAATAGACTTCTATGTGTTTTTTTGGGGACTGAATGGCTGTGGAATTGGGCAGAACAAAAACCTTAGTCAACAAATGGCGCCAAAGTGGACAACCGCATCCACATAAAGCCTGAGAGAGCTTGGGAAGTAATTCTAGACACACAAAACAACAGAGTTAAACATGCCTTTTTGGTAGCAACATTTTCTCAGGTTGGCTCTGTTTGCTAGAGGCAAATGTGTCTCATTTAAGATAGGCTTCCTATATTTTTGGTTGTGAGCCTAGCCTTTAACGGCTGAGCCATCTCCCGCCCCCAGGTGCCCTAGCACCGCCATGACCAAGGACTAGAGGTGCTGCCCCGTGGTGGCCAGCAGCACCTGGCGGGCCCCAGGCTGCGACAGGCGTGAACTTGGCCGTGGCCTCTCCTGTTTAGAGGCACGCACGTGGGCCCCATGTCCCCAGCAGGCGCCTTCAGTCCGTCTTTAACCTCACCCTCCAAATGTTCAACGGCAGAAGGGTTTTTATGATTGTAAATTATTACTGCTTTGAAATAAATGGAGATTTGAGAAAAAAAAAAAAAAGATAGGCTTCCTAACTCAGTTCTAGGTGCAAAAACCTTGCAGTTCTTTTAAGAGGACCTACTAGCAAATACTTAAATGGCATTTATGAATAGTTAACAACAGACTTCTTGGTGGTGGCAGGGACATTGAAGTGTCATAGAGTTGTGGAAAGAGACATAGTTCCAGCCAGTACCTCCGCCATGAGACTAGACTCCCAGAAAGCTAAGGAATAGGGTAGATCTAGCCTACAAAGCCATGGCTTTATTCCTAGTCATATTACTCAGCAGATTAAAGACTCATGTCAGAAAAAAAGAAATATAAAATAAAGATAAATTTAGATGAAGAAAACCTCTAAATGTTTCACAGTGTGTTAAAAATATAGGTAGGCTTTGGAGAGAAAAGTAAAAGGATAAAGTCATTAAAATAAAAAAGAAAGAAAGAGAAAAGTTGGGTGTGGTGGCACCCATCATTAATCCGAATACTTGGTAGACAGGCAAAGGCAGGAAGATCTCTGTGAGTTCATAGACAACCTGGTCTACATTGTGAGTGCCAGGACAGCCAAAGGTTCACAGAGAACCTTAGTTTCATAAAATAAAAAATAAAAAATAAAAATAAAAAAAAATAGAGTTTAAAATAAATCCATATAAAGATGGAAAATAAACACAGAGTCTGAATACTGTATATTGTTTTGTTGTCTTTGAATTCTATGACACCTAAGGAAGGAGCTACAGCTGCTAAAAGACATTTGATTATAAATGCTGCTGGATTAATCAAGCATATATATTTTGAAAATGCCTTGGCTTCAAAACTTAAATCAAAAGATATGTTATTTTGGAGAAGAGGTTTTGCTTTTGTTTTCACAGGAAATGAGAATCTGTGGATTCATTCTTGATTAAGAAAAGTCAGGTTTGATCAAGAAAGATTCCCCTAAGGAATCTCCAATAAGAGCAGATGGCACACATGATCTAATATTTTAGAAAGCCTTTATTGTAGTTTCTTCTGAGTTCTACAATCAGAACAGCCTCAAGATTCTGACTGAGTTGATCAAATCTCACAGACTATTCAAGTAAGGACTTGACCATAATTCAATTTTTTTTTTAGGTCACCATAATATTAACAGCATCCTCAATCAGCAGGAAGTAGTCCGGAAAATTATGCCCAAATTCCCACAATATAGATTATGAATATTTTTCTTTGTTTAGAGTGTTGAATACAAGTTTTTATGGGTAATGGCAAAAAAAAAAAGCGCTAAACAAAGGAGATTCAATTCAGAGTTCTTATTTTGAAAAACTGGGGGCAAGTATTATGGAGCAATGGTCTTATAACCTGTAAAGATTTGTCAGTTTTATTGGTTTAATAAAAATGCCTATTGGCTAGTAGCCAGGCAGGAAGTATAGGTGGGGTGACCAGAACAGAATTCTGAGAAGAGGAAAGGCTGAGTCTGCAGTCGTCACCAGAAGCAGAGGACACAAGATGAGGATGTCTCATTGATAAAAGGCTCCAAGCCACCTGACTAACACAGACAAGAATTATGGGCTAATTTAAGATTTAAAAGTTAATAAGAAGCCTGAACTAATCAGGCAGCTAGTTTATAATTAATGTAGACCTTTGCATGTTTCTTTGGGACAAAATGACTGTGGGACCAGGTGGGCCAGAAACCTCTGACAACAGGGAAGAGGAAGAGAAAGCAGAAAGATAGTAAGAGCTGGAGGGAGTGTAAAACACAATGGTAAACATGACTTCCAGAAACAGAGGAACGGTGCACAAACTCACAGGTGCAGAAATGAACGCACAGATGCTGCAATAGGAGGCATAGTGCCTCAAAAGGTACAAGCTAAGTGGAGTTCCTGCACAGAGAGCAAGTGGTGGGTATGAACTCAAACCTTAAATCAGCAGCTATCTCCAATTCACATCCACTTGCAAAAGAAAAATTAGTTTTCTCTAATGAAGTTTCACTGGGAATATTAACCACACTAAAGTGTAGGTCCCTTCCCCAATAGTAGACGGCCAAGTCAAAATGAACTCAGTGCTATTATTGCAGACTTTTTTGTCTTATATTGTTTTGTTTGAGCACATTTTTGTCCCACTGCTCTCTTGCTTGCATATTTATGGTTTCCAATTTTGTGTTTTTATCCGTTTTATTTTTGCCTGTGGTATGTGTGTGTGTTTCTTGAGTCTTTTCTTTGTTTTTACCTTTTTAAAAGTTCTATTTTATTTGCTTTTTTGTTTGCCTGTTTGATTTTCAAGAACAGAAAACGGTGTGGACATAGGTAGGTGACGAGGTCATGGGAATCTTGGTGGTGATGGAGGAGTAGAAGCCATGATTAGAATATATTTTATTGAAAAATGGTTTTCTATAAAAGACATTAAATGGACATTTCTAGAAATAAACAGTTTATAAATGAAGAAAAAGAAGAAAGGGGAAATTGGAGGAGAAAGAACGAGAGAGAGAGAAAGAGAGGGAGCGAAGGGGTAAGGTAGAGAGGGAGAGATAGAGAGAGAAAGGGAGAATGAGAAAAGTCATGGCTTCCATTAGCAAGAACTTTTTTTTTACTCTTCCGCTTAATGAGATTTTATGACCCTTTATATAACACTTACATTTTATCCCAATTGTGTTTCTGCTAGCCAATATCCCTTAGGAGAATCTAAACTATTTGTGAACAAGTATTATGTATATCACTTTACCATTCAATTCACTGAACCTTTGACATACTAGAGGCTCAAAAAATGTTTATGAAACCAATAAATGTTGGCATAATTATTTCATGATTGCAATTTAATTGTAGAGTCCTATTCACGAAGAAACATTTAAATTCCAGTAAATATACAATTGGAACTATGAAAAATATTAAAATAATAACCCAACTTCTCTTATTAGAGACAATATAAGATCTCAAAGGCATTACTAAACTGAGTACCAGGAGATTTTCTATTCTCTTCACAGATACCATGTGTTCTTTTGACTGTTTCATATTTTGTTCTATCCTTTGTTTTTTTGTCTTATACATCTTTTGTTTGGATCTGATTTAGATTTTGCTTGCCTCCTCAACCTGGAAATACCCACAAAGTTGAAAGCAAAGGTGGATTTTATAGGGACTCGACTGACCTTCTTATGTTCCTGGATCTCTGCTATGCACATTTGATAATCAAATATTTTAAAAATAAGTTGAAGTTGTCAATTTATTTCAATATTGAAAAATTATTTAAGGTAGGAATGTCCTCTGTTAGGCTGGGAGTGTAAATCCTTGTGGGTGTATATTTTTTTTGTTTTTTGTTTTGTTTTGTTCTGTTTTTTTTTTTGTTATCAAGGAACTGTGTGTGATACCTAGAGCTCCCCACAAAGAAAATGAATTCAAAATTCTCTCTTTCTCTCTCTCTTTCTCTCTCTCTCTCTCTCTCTCTCTCTCTCTCTCTCTCTCATTTCTTTCTCTTTTTTCTTTCCAAAATTTTAGATAAAAGTAACAAATAACTGAAAATATAAATATAATTGAAGTACAGACATTATACAGAAATCATTTAATAAATATATGGTGTGAAACACATACAGAACTGCTTGTAGAAGTAGCAAGTAGTTCAATTTATGTTGTTCAATTATTTGAGTGGGATTTTTCAATAAAATATACTAGATTGACTGGATAATCCTTAGGTACTGTCTTCTGACTTAATATTGAAAAACATTTTGCAACACAAGTAGGAATGTATAGAAATAGCTATGCAGAATAGAACTAGACATGAAATCAAAGATGTACAATCCAAGTATGATGCTGATATACAAAGGTGTTTCTTCCATGTGTTATTTCATTACAAAACATTTTTGAACAAACCAAACATTTCTTCATAAAACAGACATTGAGATAGCTTATTTCAAACTAATTTTTAAAACTTTCTACAAAGTCCTGTGTGTTTCTTATTTTTCTTCTTCAACTTTATATTATAGCATAAATCATTTAAAAACATTTCAAATGTACAATTGGAATGTGAAATATAGAAGAATTATGCAGCAATTGCTAAATGCCACCATAAAATAAAAAGGTAGAAATGTGAATCTGAAAAAGAACTGTACTCAAATGCAGTTGTGTAAAGTTTTACACATTAAGCACAGAATTATGAGTTATCAGTCATTCCTAAAAGGTGCGTTTTATTTGAAATACTAAAACATGTTCCGTAAGAGACAGTAATTTCAACTAACTTAATGCTTCAATACATAGAAACCATAATGATTGTGAAGGGTAAAAAACTGCTATTTTACTGTTACCAAGAGTTTCTCATGCTTAAAGTGGAATCTCGAGTTTATGAAGTTGGAAAAGCGGCAAATGTGGGATTTATGAGCACATTCTATATCTATGGTTAGCAGTGAATTTCTGGTTGAGATGTACTGACTTTCTTCTTCTGAATCATAAGGAAATTGACTTACATAGATGTGAAGCAATACAACAAACCTTATTAAAAGCCAGGAGGCTCAGGGGTTAGTTGCCTTCTATGATTTGTTAGTTTTCTTCTACTTCCACAGTAGACAGTGGGAATGGGCTTTTAGGAATGCAAACAGACTTTGATCACAAATCAAGTGATTCTTTGCTCTTTGTGTGTGTGTGTGTGTGTTTGTTGTTTTTGTTGTTTATATCTTTTTTCCTTTTTATTTATTCTTCCTTCATGTAATATATCCTGACCACAGTTTTCTCTTCCTCCAACTTTCCCAGCCAAGCCTCCCATCCCCAGATCAGTTGGTCCTCCATTTCCCTTCTCCCAGGGATACTCACAGTGGTAACAAATAAACATGGCAAAATGAGATACAAGACTAGGCACAAACCCTCAAATCAAGACTGGACTAGGCAGCTGTGTTGAAGGAAACGTTCCTAAGTGCATGTAATAAGGCGAGAGTCACACCAATTCCCACTATGAGGAGTCCCACAAAAACTCCAAGCTAACCAAACATGGCATATACACAGAGAACTTAACAGAGACACATGCAGCTTCTGAGATTGGCAGGCCAGTCTCTCTGAGCAGCTATGAGCCCTGCTTGGTTGATTCTGTGGTCTGAGTTCTCATGGAGTCCTTGACCTCTGGCTCTTGGCTCCTACAAGCCTTCTCTACTTCTCTGGGTTTCTCTGAGTTTCAGTTAATGTTTGGGTGTGGGTGTCTGTGTTTGCTCCCATCAGCTACCAGAGAAAGTCTCTCTGATGACACCTGGGCTAGATACCGACCTGTAAGTCCAGCAGAATATCATTAATATCATTAGCAATCTTGTTTTTTTTTTTTTTCTTTCTTTTCCA
Source organism: Alexandromys fortis (assembly GCF_014885135.2). Taxonomy (NCBI): domain Eukaryota; kingdom Metazoa; phylum Chordata; class Mammalia; order Rodentia; family Cricetidae; genus Alexandromys; species Alexandromys fortis. Next base: position 1,742,620 of record NW_026067988.1, read on the forward strand.
GATGTGTTTGGATCTACCCTATGTCTCTGGGTTATCCACCTTCTGATTCCTGACCATGCAGGCAGTGTTGGGCGTGGGCTCTCTCTCTCTCATGGTTTTGCCCGCAAGTTAGACCAGTCTTTGGTTTACCCATATGCTCTGAGTTACAATTGCCCCAGCGCATCTTTCAGGCAGGACAGGTTGTGGGTCAAAGATGTTGCAGTTGGGTTGGTGTTCCGCTCCCATCACTGGATGTCTTGCCAGATTACAGTACTGGCTGTTTCCGGTTTCGTATTCTCTATTACTAGGAGTCCTCGCTAGGGTCAGCCTCGTAGGTTCCAGGAATTTTCCACTACATTAGGTTTCCACATTGCCCCCCAAAGCCTCCTAGTTACAGTTGTCTCTTTCAATAAAAAAAAAAGTCCTAAAAATAGAGACTGCTACATTTTTTAAGAGCACACAGTAGCAATGTTTAAGATTTCCTTTCTGTCATTGTACTTACTTCTATTAGACTCAAAAGTTAATAAGGTTTTATTAATATTAAAATACACCACTGTCTGTGTCTTTAAGGAATCAATAAAGAATCGCTCTTTGAAATAGTCCTTTTCCTGGAATAGTGGAGAAGTGTCTGCCAGACAGAAAAAGGTAAAGAACTAAAGAATATTCTGGAAGAATTCCACAGTAAGTTGTGACAAAAGAAAATCAGAATTGACTTGTTGGACCACAGCACTGTTCCTCGTAAAACTTTTTAAACAGAAATGATTCTTTTTTTCATTTTTGGAAACAGATTTGCATCCCTTTCCTTTTCTTTTCTCCAATTCATCTCAGCTACGCTCACTCAAACCCCTCCCATGTCTCCTACTCCCAAGTTGATAGCCTCTTTTTCTCTGATTGCTTCTATTATGAGAGTGCCCATAGGCACAGAAAACTATGCAAATATAACTTTCTGAGTCCATCTTTGTTGTTTATATGTATGCTGACCACTCTGTTGGACTACCAATTTGAGGTTTCATCTTAGTGGAAGGATAAATATTCATCTGCCATCAATCAATAATTGCCTTTATTATTTTGCCTAGGGATGAAACCCCATGAAATTTTTCTTCATTCCCCATTAACGTGGCCATTGTTATATCTATTGTTCTGGGTTTGATTATGCAGCCATTACTGGGATTTTGCAGTCTTTCTGCACCTCATCCAAGATGTCTTCTGAACCACAGATTCAGAAACAGTGGCATGGATGCATTTGTTGAATCTTTAAAATAAGGAGACCTAGACAAAATTTTCTTTTAAACATTAGGATTTGAGGCTTTAACAATATTACTTTTGAAGTGCAAAAAGATAAACTATTCAGGTTGATAAATGTGGAAAGCATGAACCTGGATATATAACATATATCCTATGTCCAATTAATTTATATTCACAAGTGTCCATGCATTTTAAAATAAATTATACTTCAAGTGTTATCTTGGATATTTAAATTACAAAATTGGAAATTTTTCTCATAGAGAAATGTGCATAGATATAACTCACACTAGATTATTCAAGAGCTGCTTTCCCGTACTGATTCATTTTTAGCCTTTCCATTTGGACCAAATTGTTACCTTTTATGTTTCCATAATCTACTGCTTCCATATAAAGCTTATTGACTCAGCATGGGCTAAGAAAGGATCTTGATTGCAAATCTGTAGTTCTTTTGTATTTAAAATGTTTATTGACAGAGAGGAAAATGTTTTGTCCTGTGACTCACTTTCACCTTGTCATAGAGCATTTTTTCCCTTCCTCCATAGTGTCTACCTATTGAGGTTTTATAACCTCAACATGTAGGTAAATATAAAATGATGGCAAAATTGGCTCTGGTGAATCTTTGAACACTGGGAGTAGCATTCAAAATAAACCTTGGCTTTCCTTAACAGTACAGAGAGAAGTTAGGCAGATGGGAATATCTTGCTAGCATTCACAACCCACACCGTTATCATTAATAAAAATACAAGGAAAAGGTTGTCATTGAGATGCTCCTGAAGTCACAGTCACATAAACAGGTGAATAAGCAAAGGATTATTGCTAAAAGTGAAAGAGGATATCAAACTCTAAGTACTTGCCTAATGTTACCTAGAAGATTCTAAAAATGTGTTCTTTGAAGTATGCTTTGATACAGCTATAATTTTATATTATAAATTTGGGTTATAATTTATAACAAAGAATGATTATTAGAATATTACTTGTTTACATTATTCTAAAGTGAATAATATTTCCTAACAATTTTAATTGCTTCATTGTCAAGGTTAACTTTAAATTATTCTCTATTAAAAACTTTCTTTAGAACTGCAACAAAAATGATCATTGACTTCAATTCACAGAGCTTAATCTTATATCTATGATATTGATTATTTAAATTATCATTGATGTTAAAGTTTCTATAAGACAATAATATACTCAGTTAGTTATAATCTTATCCCATATGTATCTGAATATGAAATATTTAAAAAAATCTATAATTACTAAAAATTTCATGGCTTTAAAATCTCCAAAAACAAAGTAGAGAAAATGAGAGGCATTCATGCAAAGACTAATTTATTTAAGAGAAAGCACTCAATAATATAAAATTAAGGGTATCACTGTGCTTTTTTAATCATAAAGAAAATATACACAATTGTTAGCAATTCTCTATGACAATAGTTGTCTTAGATTTCAGACTCTATGTATTAAATTATTAGAATAATATCACATAAAAAGAAAATATTCTTTGACTAAAAATTTTATTAATTGACCCTTGAGCGTGTATACTAAAACCCAGTAAGATGAGGGAAATTAAAATTTAATTACATTTTCTTTTAAAATTATTTTGCTTTTTTTTGTAGAAATGCATGCAAAAAGAGTTCATAATTGTAATTATTCTAATTTGCATAAGATTTTCTATTTTTCCTGTGAATAATATATCTCATACACTCAATTATTCAAAGGTTAACTCGGTACCTACTTTCATATTTATGTCTTATTGTCTCAAGTTCAAAATAGATCAATATCGTTTTGTTAACACTACTCATAAAAACAGTATTTTTTATTACAGAAACAATGCTCTTACAATACTTTTTTCAACTGACTGTACAGACAAAACTTCTCATTGCAAACTTGAATAGGGTAATTACAGTTTGAACTCTGTGCTGTACAGTAGAATTGAGCAATGATTCTGTAAAATATTAATTAAGGTAAATTGGGATACTTATAAAATATTTTAATAACATGTAACATTGATTTGTTTTAATTTTTTGCCTAACATAGGATGTTTATAATAATCTTACTCAAATTTTATATTGCTTTGATCCTATCTTAATTGAAAAAATATTTTCAATTTATTATAAATATGATTAAAAACTAGATTTCAACATTTAATGTGTTTTTAAAATGTTTTCTCAGATTCATGATTTTTTATCTAAAAGTAATTCCCTTAATAGATGTATTTCTTATCACAATTGGATAGAATCTCCTAGTATCAGTGAAGATAAGACTAGTGTAGTGATTTGAAAAAGAAAACTCTTCCATAATGTTGAGCATTTATAGTATTTGGCTCCAGTTGGTGGCATATTAGGTAAGAGATTTAGGTGCTGCATGCAGCCTTGCTGAAAGAAGTACACTAATAGAGGCTGGCTCTGAAATTTAAGAAGCCTCGTGTTTTTCCTCTTTACTGTCTCTGTTTTGGGCTTTTCATTCAAGATTTGAGCACTCAGTTTCCTTCTCCTGTTACTATGCCTTGCGACTATGCCTGGCCACATGCCCTGCCACCTGCTTGCATGTTGTCTCAGCTATTATTGACCTTAACCCTCTGGAACCATATTCCAAATACACTATTTATTCTATACGTTATTGTGCTCATGGTGTTTTATCACAGCAACAGAAAAACAACTACTGCATCTGGTCTCTGACATAAAACTGGACACATTATCTCCATTGTGTGTTCCTGCTTTGTTTTCACGATGAGATACAAACAGATTTTAGTGCTACTTAACAAGAGCCCTGAACACATCCATCTTATGCTCCAACCAACTGAGCTGTCACCAAACTCAGTTTTTTTTTTTTTTAACTTTGTTAAAAAGTAAAGGATCACTACTATATGGACTCGACATCAGGTTGTATAGATATTTAATCATTGGAAGCATATGGACCAAATACATGTAGATTCAACAATGAGTTTGTAGGGCTTAAAGACAGGCAAGCACAGATGATGGGCTAGCTTAAAATAGGTGATTCTCTTCCTCAAAGAAGAAATTGCACCAGAAAAGAAAGAAGTCACTTGGGTGAAGATGGTTGTGAGGTCTCTTTATTACAATGCTTGACTTTTGTATTGGAAAATCTTCAGCAGCTTTATTGCCAGTCAACTGATAAGTTGAGAAAGCAACACAGTACGACTACACATATAATGAAAACGGAGGAATCAGAAATGTGTCATTAATTCTTATTTTGTTTCCAAGAGTGATAAATTTCATGTGCCATTACAAAATCAAAGCAGATAATCTATTTTTGCAAAAACAAGTATATTAAAATTAAGCTTATATTCACATTAGCAATAGCTGATTCAGATTAATTATACATATTCCATATATAGTACAATAGTATCACTTAACTCAGAGTGAGAGCCTTTGTGTGCTTTCAACTTCAGAACATTAATTAAAGTTTTAATTGCTGGTCTATGAGAAATGAAAAGGTAGAACTAAAAGCCTAGAATAAGAATGAAAAATAGTTAATATAATTACACTAGAATATTTATTTTAAAAGAAACAATAGTACAATGATCCACAATGCCCTTTTTTTTGGTACTTATGAACACTCAACATTATATATCTGAGACAAAGTAGATAAAACTAAGCCCTAAAGAAATGAATCCCTTTGGTCTCACTTCTGATGCTTATTATAAACATTATTCTTTTCTCTCATTGTCTCAAAAAGCAACTTTTTTAAGTTTTATCTATCATTTTTTAAAATTTATTTATTGATTTCCACCTCCTCCTCTCCTCCCATTTCCCTACCACTCCCCCCACTCCCACTCCCTCTTCCTCTCCATTTCTAAGAGAAGTAGGGGTTCCCTGCCCTGTGGAAAGTCCAAGGCCCTCCCCACTCCATCCAGGTCTAGGAAGGTGTGCATTCAAACAGACTAGGCTCCCAAAAAAGCCAGTACATGCAGTAGAATCAAAACCCAGTGCTATTATCATTGGCTTCTCAGTCAGCTCTCATTGTTAGCCATATTCAGAGAGTCCGTTTTGATCACATGCTCGTTCAGACCCAGTCTAGCTGGCCTTGGTGAGCTCCCATTAGATCAGTCACACCATCTCCGTGGGTGGGTGCACTCCTCTCTGTCCTGACTTCCTTGCTCATGTTCTAGTGAATTGGCCCGAGGCTGAACTACATACACCATCTGCATCTGTGTGACATGTAGTTTGGTCTTTTGTAGGAACCCTAGCAGTGGTACAAGGACCAGTCTGTGATGCATGCACTGGCTCTTTGGAACCTATTTTACCTAGGGTGGGATGCCTTGCTCAGCCTTGATGCATTGTGGAAGAGCTTGACCCTGCCTCATCTTGATCGGCCATGCTTTGCTGATTCCCGGAAGAGGGCTTACACCATCTGAATGAAGACAGAGGCGTGTATGGGTGGAGTAGAATGGAAGTGGGGGAAAGAAGAGGAGAGGAGGAGGGAGGGAAGAGTGTAGTTGGTATGGAGAATAAATTTTAAAAAGGATAACTAAGGATAAAAATGTTGTCACTATGACAAGGTCATATGAGTGAGGGTCCACAAGCTCTCAATTATTATTTATGGCTTCATTTGTTCAAATCAAAGTAGGAAAATTTTAATAAATAGTCTAACTGATTTCACATTTTTATTGACAGTTTTAAGTTATACAATTTTTTTCTTTGTGCATGCTTCCTCCCAAAATTCATCTGAGTTTAATTATATTCACATCTAATTTTGCATAGGTATAACAATAAGTAGAGGATCCTTCCTAGTATTTCAGTTATACAACACATTGCCTTATTTCCATGTGTTCAAAGCCAGATTAGTCCATCTCTTTATTTCAGGATGTGTTCTGGGATATATTTTAATTAACATGAGAGATTGCAAAAATGGAGTAAAGTATTTTCAGTATTTCACAGGCATATGTACAGCTTGGTGTTGATGAGGATTCTAGTTTGTTCAGGGATGAGTATGTGCATAGCCCAAACCAACAGAGTCCTAGTGTGCTAAACCATTCCCCTTGCTGGCCTTACTAGCTAGCAAGCATCTGTTTATGGAATCAAGGAATAACTCGGCTTAAGGAAATGCAATCACCTGCTAAATGTTATCCAAATGCATTTAATCTAAATAAAACAAAAGCAAATGCTATCACTTTAAATCAAATGATTCCTTTTATTCTGATTGCAAATAAACATTCTTTTGCAAAGAATTTTCAGCTATTTTCTAGCCAAGAATTCAAGACTCAAAACAAGTAGATAGAATGGTACTTCCTTAAAAAAAAGTCAGATTTGTTAATCTCTTTGCTATTATCCCAAAGCTTTTGTGCTTTTTTCCCTTGTAGTTCTATGTGCTGCAGTTTAGCTGTGAGTGGAGTCTACTGCTTCCATATTTCTTTGGAGTTTTAATAGTCAGTATTTTTGACTAATTTTATAAATATAGTAATTTGAATTCAGTATTGTGGTGATTGTTTATAGTTGAATTAGGCTGAAGACAATGGAACTGTCTTTTATAAAAAAGTATCATTTTATTATGCTGAAGGCGGGCTTTGTTCATTTGATAACTTTTTGACATTGAGACTGCCAAGAAGATGGATTTGTATTTTGAGTGCTTTGAAGTTGGAACAATTTTAAAAAGGGAAATTTCAAATGTCTCATTGAAACACAAAATTTTTTCATTGCCTGAAGCAGATAAAGAAAAAAAAAATATCTGACTCATTTAAGTTCTACTTTTAAAGCTATTTTAAATTTGTAATCATGGGATATTCATATGTCAGGAACTTTAAGGGGTAGTAATATGATTAACTGAAAACTAAAGCATGGATATTATTAGAATAGCAACATTTTCATTGGTTTTTAACTGCTTCCACACTATTCTTAAACTGAAGTTTTAGAAACTAATTTTACAAGGGTGATAGTTTATTCGTGTAAAATTACTTCTAGAGTGTTTTTTAAAATTTTTTTTGATACTTCTCTCTTAATGTTTTACATAAGAAAGTAAGGTAGAGGCAATGCTCATAACTCATTTGAATTAATACAAGTTTCCAAAGAAGACACCTGAATGAGAATGAGTAGATGGTTTACCTGCTTGCACTTATAGAATCATTACTGTCCTGATGTCTGGGAGCTATAAACAGTACTGACAGCATTGGGATACAAAACATATATCCAAGTTTTCACAGGAAAAAAAGTTTCTTTTTTCTTTTTGTAAATACACTTCTGGATCTCCAAAGCACTAGCCATCATAAAAATCCAGAACAAACCCTCCCTTGAATGACCACTGTGTAGCCTTCCTCTGGAGGCTCATAAGCAGTAAGGAAAAAATGTGAGGCAAAATTGAGCTCACTGCATATGACTTCTGACTTTATACTCCACCTACTATGATTTTGGCTGGAACAACACCAGGACCTAATGAAATGGTTTGTGAATTATACATGAAGTACACAGCGTTTGCCCAAATTTCATTGAAAACAACATATCATAATCTAGTTTCATAATCTCATACTTATATATTTAAAAGCTCCCTATTGGTTTAGTAAAAGCACAAAAATATAGTTGTACAAAGTATGAAATTATATCTTTATATGTTAACCTTAGGTATATAGAAATAGTTTAATCTCCATATCCCTGTTCATTCATACAACTTTGTTGTTATTGAAACAGGAAATGTTAAAACAAAACAAAAAACACTTTATGTCCTTAATTTGTGAATAAATATTTTTTTCTGTTAGATACACTAAAGACTTTATTATCTCCTACCTGATGTCTGTTAATGTAAGTAAAAACTGAGGTTACTTCACAGTTCATTCTTTATGATCATATGCTGTGAAGACTGTAGTGGGATCTGATGGCAGGATAGAAATTGATCTGTCCACTTCTGAAAATACTTAAATATAGACTAGGAAGGAGCCTTATTGGCGGTGGTTTCTGTCCTGCCTGATCCCGCAGCTGTTCAGTCCCAAAGAAATACACAGAAGTCTGCATTAATTATAAGCTGGTTGCTCTATTAGCTCAGGATTCTTATCAACTCTTACATCTTAAATTGGCCCATAATTCTTGTCTGTGTTAGAAATGTGGCTTAGTACTTTTTATCAGTAGGCATTCCCATCTTGCTTCCTCTGTGTTGGGTTAAGACTGTAGACTGACCTTTTCCTCTTCCTAGAATTCTCCTGTTCTGGTTGTACCACTTCTACTTCCTGGTAACCCCGCCTACACTTCATGCCTGGCTACTGGGCAATCAGTGTTTTATTAACGCAATCCAACTGATGAATCTTTACAGGGTACAAGATCATTGTTCCACAGCTCTCCTCCCCCCCCCCCGTTTTTTGTTTGTTGTTTATTTGTGGGGTCTAATGGCTGGACATAGCACAGGCACTTTTTCTTTGTACTTTTACCAGATGTGGGTTTCAAAAAATCACCTTCCACTGAAAACAAACAAACAAACAAAAATCTGATAACTGAGAGAAGCACTATTCTATTAGGCATAGAGATATGGATGTATAGAGCTGCTTAATAGTATATAAGTAAATAATATTAGTCATGCAACACCTAAAGCCTCTCCAACCATAGGCTCCTACCCAGATTTACATTTCCATACTACATGACTTTTTTTCCCTATAGAAGAGACCTTAAATTTGATGAGAAGTAAAACTCATAAAACTCAATCCACTATTGTACCCATTAGTACATCTCAGCACTACTGTTCTGACTGTAGTTCAGAGTATTTATTCTGGTACAAACTGACGATTACTCCCTGCCCACAGCAGTTCACTTAGCACCTGATAGGTGAAAGCTAGTATGGGAAAATGTCCCTGACTATAACAACTTGATTTTTCTATGGCCTGTGACCTAAGTGTGGAGTCTTCAGCAACGGTGTCTTATCTTCAAATTTTGATAGGCAACATAAGCAATGATAATAGCCTGTATTGTTTGGAAGTCTATGGGATATTACTGACCAAAACCTTAAGGGAGTAACTCACAGTTGACACTGAGATATTTGATTTGACAACCAATTTCTTCTGGAAGAATTAAAATTTTAATTTGAATATATATTTAAAAATCTTAAAAAAATAGCAGATCATTTTTAAAATCCTCAAGTTTAGTTAAATCTCTTTCTAGTCTAGTCTCTACCAGATTTTCTCATAATATTATTTACATATTTTTATTTCAAGAAAATACATTAAAAATACTATTTCCCTATCCATAGTTACATTTCTCTTAAGTATTGCATTTTTCTGCAGAATCAAATATTATTTAGAGTGGAGTCATCATCATTTTTACTGAATTTAATAGAGAAATGGGTTCTTCAGGCAATTATTACAGTATCAGATACTATTAATATCTACGAGAAATTTCACTTCTTTATAAACTTTTCTATTACCTCCATTTGTAGATGTTTATGCTTATGAAAGCAATCTGAAGCAGGGTTGCTTATTTACTGTGTTCTACTGAATGTCTTTTTCCATTCATTGTGGTACTAGTAAGCATCCTTCCTTGTTTATGTTCTAAAATTTATGTTCTACAATTCATGCTAAAAGTACCATTTTCTCATTTTTACTTTCTCTTTCTAATTTAATGAATTTTTTTAAAAATAGACCCTAGTTTTTCACAAATGAAGATATCTAGGTTGAAGGATAGTCACTTCTTTTTCCCTCCCATGTGGTCTGAGTGCTCACGAAACTTAAAGTGATGCAACTCTATGTCATCACAGTTGAGTCAGAGTCTTGTGCCTTTGGGTAAACATGTCCACTAATAATTATAAAAGTTAAGTTATATCAAATAATCTTAACAGCTAAGTTATATCAAGAAGATGGGAATTCACAGGTCTCGTCCCATCCTCACCTATCACAATCTTTCCAATACTTGTTTCAAAATTTTCTGTGGATCTGGTAGGGAAGTTATAGATGTTCTCTCAATGACAGAACCATGAATTCCTGGTACTTTGAAAAACAATGGATCTCTGCAGCAACTGTTAGCTTTTGCATACCAAAGCTTCAAAGATATTGACAAAACTTTAGCCAAGTTGACAAAAAAGAGAGGATCTATTTAAATTAATAAAATTAGAGATTAAAGGGGTCATATTTGAACAGGCATTGAAATGGTTGGGAAAAGTGAAAGGAGCACAGGACACATGGCCTAGCAATTGCCCTAGAACACTAACACCAAGAGCGTGGTTACCCAGGAACTGCACTGTAGCCAATTGAGGGTGGCTGGCACTGTGCTGTGAAGCCAGGAAGGCAGGAGACAGAAAAACAAAAAAGTTTAGAGGACTTGGCCTCTCATGTTAGTTGCCTCAAGCAGGTCAGTAGGGAATGGCTAGAGACAGCATGGCCTGTGGCCAGGCACAACAGACAAAGAGGGACCAGTACCTCCACATCCCAGGTCCCTGGGTAGATGACCAAGCAGCGAAGTGGGTCAGTATTCACTGAATTTCCCTCCCAATGCTATTCCTTGTTTCTGCCTCTTATTTCTCTCAAATCTCTGTTCCTTTCATTTAATAATTCTAAATCTCATGCTCCTACCCTGGAATGTATGAATTCCGTCAAGACTGGACCCTGACATCCAAAAATGCTCAGCTCCTTAGTATTTCAAGAGATGATACCCTGAATCTAAACAAAGAGAAAGTAGGAAGTTAACTTGAAGTAATTAGTAAAATTGAGGGCATCTTGAATACAAACCTGAGAACTATTAAGACAAACAATAAGTTGAAACCTATGAGGATTTCATAATGGAGTCTTTTTTCTGTATAGTAAGTCATGTACATTTTCTATACAGCAAAACACACCACCATTTAACCAAATGACTACATAAAGACTGGCAAAATATTTACCTATTATATATCAGACAAATGTTTACTATTTAATATATACAAATAAAAACATGTTTGCCAAAAAAACCAACCTAATATTACATTGGGTTATAGAGTAAACAGAGAGTTAGCAAAAGATGAAGCATTAATAGCTAAGAAACGTTAAAAATAATATTCAAACTCATTAGCTATCAGGCAAAAGAAATTGATACTAATTTGAGGTTTCATCTTAGTCATAATGGCCAAGATTAAGAAAATAAATGACAACAGATGAATGTGAGAATGTAGAGCAAGGGGATCCTTTAATTGTTATTGCCTGGATTGCAAACTGGTACAGCCACTACTGAAATAAAGGTTCCACAAAAGTATGAAAATAACTTTACCTTCAGATCCAGCTATAGAGCACATGAGCATATACTCAACAGACTCTCCATCTTACCAAACACATGATTGTTCTTCCATGTTCATTTCTATTTATTCACAATACTCAGAAATTGGAAACAGCCTAGATGTCTATCAACTGATGAAGGAGATAATGAAAATGTGTTACATTCACATAATGGAATATTATTTTGATCTTAAGAAAAATGAAATCTGTGCAGGAAAATGTATAGAACTATACTGAAGCATCTTGTTAGTGGCAATCAAGACCCAGAAACACAAACATTGTGCATTTTTATTTCTTATATGTAAATGTAGCCACTTGTACTGGGGGTGGGTTTTTTTGTGTTAATTTGATACAAGCTGTAGACCTATTAGAAGACAATGCATCACCTGCAGAAATACCTCATTGAGATCCAACTGAGAGGCTTCTTCTCATTTAGTGATCAATGGAGGAGGAACCATCCCATGCTGAGTAATGCTTTGGGCTGCTGGTCCTTGGTGTTGTAAGGTAGGCTGAGCAAGCCAAGGGAAGCAAGCCAGTAGGCAGCACCACTTTATGGCTTCGGCATCAGCTCCTGCCTCCAGGATTTTACCCTGTTTGAGTTTCTGTCCTGCCTTCCTTCAGTGATGAAGAGCAACACCATAGTGTAAGTCAAATAAACCCTTTACTCCCCAATTTTCATTTTGCCCATTGTTTTCCAGAAAAGCAATAGAAACACCAACTAAGACACTCCAAAATTTAAGTATGTGTATTTCAATTAGAATAGCAGCAGAGGTTATTGAGTGCTTAAGAGGTCAAGCAAGGAAAGGGTAACTTCCAAGGAAGATAAAAATGAAACACAGAGGTATAAGAGGGTAAAAAGGAAACAAGAATGGGAACATACGTAAGGAAAAACATAAGAAGGAATTCCAAACACTATCAGCTTTCTGAAAAGTCGTATGGATACTTACTACTCTAGAAACTTACTAAAATATATAAAAGGAATTAAAATGGAGTTACCATGTAATGGGAGAGAGAGTACTCCAACTAGACATCACATAAAACCAAGTAAAATCCTGAGTAGTAGGAATGGGTTACACCGTTTGTGTCATTAGCTAAGGTAGTTCGAACATTAAAGGCTATTGTTAATGCTATTTTCTACTGCTAACAATCTGAATGGATGGCATGGTGTTACTGTTGACATCACTCCTTTCTTTTGTCATGAGTATAGAGAAATCAAGTTGGTGTCCACTAGAAATTCACTCCTACTGACTATGGTTCTTAGTGTTAGAAGGTACTCCACATACTACTGGAGGAGAAAATTAATCATACAGTTTTACCCCTGTATCAACCGTGAAACTATCCATAAGATATACTGGTTCAATAGTTAGCACAAATATTACAGGAGTAACCAAGCACTTTTTTTGTTAAATAAAAGGCTCACTCCATGAGATGGAATCTACATCTGACACAGTTAATGAGGACAAGAACCTGGGATTAGATAGTTAATGTGTATTAGGGAAAATGTACTATAATTATTATGTCATATGAATATAGCAATAGCATGACATATAGTGGCATATTGCTAAACACATTGATCAATGTGTCTCCCAACCTCATCAAAAAAGCTTGTCTTTAGTACATCGGAAATAAAACAGAGACTCACAACTGGAGAATATGCAGACATCAGAGACCTTGTAGCACTGACTCCTAAATGGGATTCCTTTATCAAACTACTCCTTAGCTCAGAAGGCAGTGAATTTTAAGCAGAAAGCTCAGGAATTTATGCAGGAGAGTGATGTGGGATGTCCTTCTGTATATGTGTTTGTTTTATTGGTTGATGAATGAAGCTGCTTGGACCAATGGCTTAACTGAATAAAGCCAGGCAGAAAATTACAACAGAGATAGAGACAGAGAGTAGGCAAGTCAGAGAGATGCCATGTAGCTGCAGAAGGAGAAAGACTCTGCCTCCAGAACCTTACTGGTAGGATACGACCTCATGGTAATACATAGATTAATATAAATGGGTTAATGTAAGATATAAGAGCTAGCTAAATGGTGTGGGACAATGATCTATATACTGCCAATTGTATTTTAAATAAACTCTGATGGGCCAGTAGCCAGACACGAAGTATAGGCGGGACAGCCAGACAGGAAGTAGAGGTGGGTCAAGGAGAACAGGAAAATTCTAGGAAGAAGAAAGTCCTAGTCTGCTGTCCTAACCCAACCACAGAAGAAACAAGATGTAACTGCCTCGTCGAATAAGGTACCAAGCCACGTGGCTAACATAGACAAGAATGGGTTAATATAAGTTATAAGAGTTAATAAGAAGCCTAAGCTAATGGGTCAGTTTATACTAATGTAGACCTCTGTGTGATTTCTTTGGGACTTAATGATTGTGGGAACCATGCAGGATAGAAAACTCAGTCAACAGCTAGAAAGATGCCTAAGCTACTGTTCGAAAATGTTGTTATTAATATATTTTCTGTGTGATTATTCAGGTCTGAGTAGTTGAGAAATGAATAAGAAGTCTCCACCTATAGAAGTGGAAGCAAAAGACAATAAAATCAGAGAGGCTGAATGTCTCCAAGCAAACATTCTTTGCGGATTTAAGAGGGCTGATTAATGTATACCCAGAGACCCGCATAAATTCAAGCCAGTCAATATCTTTGTGTAGAGGAAGGGATATGCATGCAAAGTTCCAGCTCTAGAAAATTATTTACAATTGATACCAGCTATTAGAGGAAAGATCTGAAAAAGTCAAAGGGAAGAAATATCAGTTTTCCTCAAGAAGCAACACTGGAAATATCAATCACATTTCAAATCAGATCTCATGCTCAGGAGACGTTGACTAGTTGACCAAAAGAAAAAAAAACACTCCTGGGGTATATGTGATTCTGTTATTTTTGCTGTTGTTGCTTTTGTTTTATTTTCTTGGGTTTTATTTGATAAAAAGAAGAAATATAAGTAAGTAGGTAAGGCCATAGAAAGAATCTTGGAGGATTTAGGACAAGCAAAAGAATATGATCCAAAGTATATTGTATGAAAATGTATAGAATAAATTTTAAATATAGTAAGAAAAACTTCTCTGATCATTAATATATGCATAAAAGCATACACATTTATATGGTAATTTGTGTATATAGTTTCTTTAGCCCAACTTTAGTATTAAATTCCTTTTAAAATTCTATAACTTTTCTACTAATAGCTTTTGATCATGTGCCAAGCATGTCTTCTATCCAGTGAAGCAAATCTCAGATCCAAGAAGAAAAGTGTTGACTAACCCCAAAGTAACCAGATATTTACTTCATTGGTAGATGATATCCCTTACCTGCCAGGGTAATAGCATAGCATGACGAGTCCATAGCTACGTAAGAATCTTCATGAATTTTCTTCTTAAGTAGCCTGCATAGAACCTCTTGACATTATGAGCAAGCCACTAAAAAGGAAGGTTCTAACTCAGTTACAGCTAGAATTCTCTCTGTCCTGTATCTAAGTGTGGGTTTTTTTTTTTCAGAGATAAGATCTACTATGTAGTGCTTGCAGGCAATTAAGAACAAAACTATAGCCTATATTATTTGAAATGTGGGAATACTCTTTTGAAGCCAGTCTTGAATAGGATTTTATGTTCCTTGAGGTAACTATGAACATAAGGAACCATGAACCTGAGGAAGTGGATTATGAGGATCCCATCATTAAGATTTGTATCTCCTCTGTTCAGGAGGCGAAGAAGAGATGTTTCTTGGGTGAATAATCATGGAGGGGTGCTACCTTGTATTGATGGCATCTTCTTCAATAGAATCAAGCTAATAAGTCAGTTTCCTTTTTATATATGTGATATTATTCACATCTTTTAAATCTTTGCTCAAGTCTCTCAATAAACTTCAGTATCATGCTTGTTCAAATATAAATTGATGGTGTGAAAAAGTCAAATGGTTCCTGTTAGTAGTGTACTCCGAATGTATTGTACTAGGCAGGGTTCTCTAGGGGAACTGAACTGAAAGAATACATATATGCAACATAAATGGTTTTCCTAGAATGGTTTGAAATTTATATGAGGTAGTTCCGTATAAGAATGTGGTATAGAAGGTCCTTCTGTTTATGTGTTGCTTTCATTCATTAATGAATAAAGAAACTGCCTTGGCCTGGATAGGGCAGAACTTAGGTAAGTGGAAGAGACCAAACTGAATTCTGTTATCTTAAATTATCTGAAGGTAACTAGAATTTAGATAGCAGAAATATTTTTCAGAACTCATTCCATATGTGTGCTTCTTATTGCAACCAAAGGTAGGGTGATACTGATGTGATACCCACCTGAACCACACACACACACACACACACACACACACACACACACACACACTCCACTTCAGGATGTTAATATAACTTATAGTGTATTAACTCATTCGTACCTGAGGTTATAATCTATGCCTCTACCCATCTCCATCTGTCTACTTCTGTCTCAACAGTATTGCATTCCTTTAATAGTTTTCCTATTTGTACCTGGGTCTATTCAACATACAGGCATTGGGGTTCCATTACCGGTTGACAGTACTTACTCATTTTTATTCCTCTATTGCTGGAAGCCACCAGAAAATACCTGATTGAAAGGTATTATTTTCTTCTGATATTTCTTTGTTACCCATTTGAATTCTTTTCAATTAAAAAAAACTCTGAGAAATGACCTGATATTTCATCTCACATTCTCTTTCATGTATTATCCACGCTGCAATTCTATTGTATTGTAAACCCAAGGTACACCAGCCACCAGATATCACACGTTCAAGCAGTTGGCTACAAACTTGATTTTTAAAAAATAGGTTACAGTTTTCTAAAACATATTTAATGTAAATTGGTATATTCTCACGAAGAAAATTCTCACCTAAAAGAAAATGTAACTTCTTTCCAGTTTCTGAGAGGAATTTCTATTTTCCCTACATGTTTATAGACAGATTTTCTGATCTACGAGGCACTTCAGATTTTGTGTTCCTCAATTGGCATTTTCAATGTTTTATGTAATATTAAATCTTGCCTTGAGTTGGTACATTCTGATACAAATTTTTATTGATCACTGAAAAAGTCTTCTAATTCCTAAATGTTAGTGTCAGATTAATATAAAAGGAACAAGGTAGCGACTAACTTGCCAACTCTGTAGTTCTTTCTATATAGAGAATTTATTTAAAATGATCGATGCATGCATGTGAATAACTTATGTGTAATCCAAGATTTGTCAGTAGTAAAATGCTAACACTTGACAGAAAGCATATGAAAGATTTATGGTGTGAGCGGCCTGGCAGGTCCCACTGCAGACCCTGGGCAGAAAACAATACACCGTGCAGAAGGAGATAGGGTACACAGTTTATTAAGGGGAGTGTGAAGGGGAGGAAGGGAAGAAAGAGAGGGGCAGGGGAAGAGAAATAAGGAAAGACAGAGAGCTACCTCTTTAGAAAAACTACAGGGCAGGTGGGGGATTGAGGGGCAACACGATCAATTTGCTAGGAAGGGAGTGCTTGGGAGTAGGCAGGGCTTTTCTCTTAAAGGGACAGGCTACTTGTCTGGGTTCAGCCTGCCAGGTGACATAGAAGGCCAACATAATCTTAACAGCCTATATATAGGTTTTTAAAATATTTGTAAAATTAAAGAAACTGTTACTTATTTCCTCAATTTAAATGCTGAACATAAAATAGATTTGGAGATGATTTATTTGTCGTTGTTAGCAGAATAACACATAATCCTCTTCTGCGCAACAACTATAAGGCACTCAAGAAAAGAACAAAAATAAGACAGTAATGAAATATAGAACGCAATTCAACAGAACAGTGAAACGTGCTAAGTGATGGGAAAAATCCCCTTGACTATTTCAGTTTATTTTCCCACAGAGTTTTAAAGTGTTACAGAAATGCAGATATTAATTGTTCTAAGCCAAACTTCATTTTTTCTTTCAAATAGGCATAGTGCTTCTAGGAACACAAATTGGAACACTTGAGAAATTTTATGCTAATCAGAAACTGTTTTGGAGTGTGTTCATCCCTGTTAGCCCTTTCATTTGATGGCATTCTAGTAAAGAAAATGAGTTTGCCATCTCCCTCTCAATTTTCATCCCGTGTGATTTTGAAACTGGTTCTTAGAAAGATGATTGGTTCTTTGTGAGATGATCATTGATGTGCTTCTAGCCTTGAAGGGGAGGATGGGTCTTTCCAACCCTGTCCCAGTCTGCCTCGTTGCCAAAGGAATGAATCACTGTGGTGGGGAAAAAAAAAAGTGAAATAACAATCACAGGGTAAGAGCTAGTTCATACTTGTGAAAAGAGGATAAAACAGTGTACCAATGGCTTCAAGGGCATGCTGCATTCTGCCATGGAAATTTCTTTCTGTCTGCCCTAAAGGTCTTTGAACAGCTTCTTTTCAACACTGTGGCAAACAGGGAGACATCAGGTCAGGTAGTATTTGCGCAGGTTAAAGAAAACAAGTTCTCTGGAAGCATCACCTAGGTTGAATGTGTTTTCAGTGTTGAACTGCTAGTGGCCAGAAAATGCCTGCATGACCATGGAGGCATTCTGAGGAAAGGAAATTGTAAGACTGCTCCCACTGACAGCCATGCAGCGACTCTGCAGGCAAACTTCTGGACGAGCTCCAGTCATTACACGTTTGGAAAGGGTTTCACACAAAGGTATTTTGTGCATGAATGGTCTGGAGGAATAGGTTTCTGGACCAACTGGTGTGTAGCTAATTTTGAAAAGTCAGTTTACCATAACAATTATTTTATGGGCTGTAGAGCAGATCTCATTAAAGAGGGAGAGAATTGTAAATTAGAGCAGACAGAAACACATTAATATGCTTATTCCAGCTTTTCATAACATGACCCTTACAAACAGGACTAAGAAAACTTTATGTTGTTCTTTCTTTTTATTTAAAAATAAAGGGTAATGTTGAGTGGGGACTTTTAAATATGCTGTATCTCAATTTTTTTATTTGATTTTTAACAAACAGCTATAGAATACTTAGAAATTTATTCCAAAACCTCTACAAAGGCATTCTAATTACTTCACCAGCTCACTCAATTATCATTACCTCTTTTGTTTTATAAAAATATTTTGAAAGTCTGATGTTTTAGTATTTTATTTCTCCAGTGGCCACCCGCTTTCTTCTAAAATCTGTTTGGAATTAAACTCCAGTTGCCCAAGGCTGTTCTTGATAGCTATTAGAGAAAATAAAATATGTATGGCCCACCGCCTATCATTCTTTAACAAGACTCAGTACTTTTTGGTTTCCACTTATGTAAAAAGATAGGCCTTTGGGCGCAGTTGGGGAAGGCGGAGGATTTAAAATATATATTGACTGCCGTTTTTTTTTTTATTATTCTGTATCAAACTTTCTCAGTCACATACAATTTTATTTGTGTTTTTACAATTATGTAAATATAATATTTATGAAGCATGTACTGAGGAGCTCACCAGAGGTGACCACTCAGACACAGTGTGTAGGAAATGGAAAGCCTTCATTCTAGCCAGCCTAGACGATAGTCATGTATGAGGAATCCAAATGTATAGTAGATGGTTTTTAAAGGAAAGCCCACATTCTGGTATCTTACTGGCAGCTGTAGGGGGAAGATTTTGTGCAAGCAAGATGTTTAACAGAGACTAAGAAAAGCAGTAAGTTGGAGGAGGATGTTCTTCACAAACAGATAGTTGAACAAATGCTAGGATAATTTTGCTAGGACATTTCAAACTTAGGTTCTTAGAATAGAGTTGGGTAATTTTCCACGGGGCTTCCCACCAAGGACAGAAAATTCTAGTTAAACCTAAAATGGTCTCAGCAAGAACATAAGATGGAGCAACCTCTTCACTATCTTCTCTATTCACTAATTCTCCAAATCATAGAAGAGTTCAAAAGTTTTATTATAAGTCCTCCTTATTTTATTCCCGTATTAGTTCCACAAATACTTAACTAGACCTCAACATAGACTAGCTAGTGATATAGTCAAGCATCTATTAGTTGAGCTAATGTTATATGAATGTGTTTCTAAAGAGAATTTATAAACAACTTATGATTAAACAATGTTTAAAATCTTAAGAAGGTGTACACAAATTGCTTTGGGGTTTCCAAAACTTTGAAAGTAACCTGTGTAAGGAAATGCTATGAAACTAAAGAATTTCACTGTCTTCAGGAAAAATTTGACTTTAAATTTATACAGGAAAACTAGTTTCAAGAACTAGAGACAAAGAAGATACACTATGATACAATTCAAAAACTCGTGACAGAGAAAGAAATGTTTCTTTTATGTCTATTAAACATAAAATTATGATTTATGTGTATCATGCGATACATTGATAAATAGGTATTGTTTTGTGTGTAATACAGGGAACTTATAAGTATACCTTCAAGTGTTTATAATTTCTTTAAATAATTGCAGAACATTTGTTCACCTTGTAAAGCTCTGTCTCTGCCTAATATGCCTTCTGATTGGTTTGATAAAGAGCTAAATCACCTAGAGATAGGCACGAGAAATTAGCTAGTACTTCCAGGCTGAGAGAGGGAAACTGAGAACAGGAATCTAGGCAGGATTTCACCAACAGACTCAAAACAGGTCAGATGTGTTTTACTAATAAGAACTGAGCAACATGGTAGAACTTAGATTAAAATTATGTATTAATTAAGTTATGAGTGCTAGTTGGAAAAAAGGTTAAGCTAAGGCCAATCTTTTAGAAATAATAAAGTTTCTGGTTCATTATTTGTGGGTTTGTTGTCCAAAGATAGTTGACAAGAAAGATTGCTGTAAGAACTCAAAATATTTCTTCTAGCATCATATTATATAATGGATAACACACACACACATATTACTCATGACCTGTGATTGCTCTAAAATATAACACATTTTTTATTTTCCCTAATTATAATTTTAGTAAATTTCTTAGTCATCTTTTTTTTCAATGATCTTTCTTTTGTCTCTCTCATTTCTCTGCTTTTACCTCCATTTTGTTTCAGCTTTTATCAGGTTAAACTTTTAGTTTCTAAATATGAGTGAGACAGTGTGATATTTATCTTTCTCTTTTAACTAATTTCACATAGCAGTCCTTACCACCCAACATGTTGCCATGATCAAGTGACATGATCCTGTCATGTTTTCAGGTTAAATGCTATTCTGCTAGGTATACAAATCATACAATATTTGTATTTACTAATCAGTTGATGGATACCTTGGTTGTGTCATAACAATGCAGTGTTCTTTAACATATTGATTTAATTTACTTTGGCTCCATGTCAAAGAGTGATTTTTTTTCAATGGCTTGAAAATTCTGTTTTGAATTATTTGAGGAATTTTTGTACTGTTTTCTAAAGTATCTTGATTAATTTTCATCCAGTAAGAAAATATGTAAAGAAATTTGATATTCAATTAACATGTTTTCCTAGGCTACTATGCCTGACCTTTCACTTTATTCAATTTTTTTGCTGTTCTTTTTAGCAGTTTAAATGATGTCATCTGAGGCCCTATCCAAATTCTTACTTTTCTTATTATACCATATATTAGACAATCTCATGACAGCCTCAGTTAGAATCTAGCACAATTCAGTGTCAACTCTGTTCATTGGCAGCCGATCATAACACTCCATATTGCAAACTCTTAAGAAATAGAACTGTGTGCTATCTTCCAACTACATAGCTATTTAAAATGAATTTTTGTTTAAATATGCAATGGAAAGGAGATATATTCATAATCATAAAAAGAGTGCTTTATGATCTGTGTCTCAGTTCAGTACAGATTCTGGCTATCATTAAATTCCTCCAAAAAACATGAAAGTCTTCAAAGGTATGTAACAAAGACATTTATAAATGTAATTCCTTGGATCCTGAGACAGTTCATTAAAGATACTTATTGTTGTTGCATTTTTGGTGATCGCTTCTGTGGCAACAGAGTTTCGATGTCTTATGTAATTTACACTGAACCTATAATGTTAATTGTGAGTGAAGTTAAGTCAGAAACAACCAAAATTAACATACAAAATTTTGTATATGAGTAGAACATCTTCAAGCATTGAAGGACCTATGAAAGGAAACAAACCCACAAATCATAAAATCTACATGGTAAAATGCTAGAAAAAAAACTACTTGTAACACCTTTTTGCACCTTTGTTTGCTTTCTTTTTCCAATAAGAAAGATTGGGCATCTGCTACTACCAGACCCTTGGCCTTGACTGTCCCTGGAGAGGTGACTGTCTGGGTTCCTGTCTGGTGGGCCCTGCTCTCTAGATCTTAGCCCCGAGGCACATCCTGCATCTGATCTCCACCTACCCAAAAAACCTCAAAGACCCTAGAGCCTTGACCCTGAATGTACCTGAAGAGGAGCCCTCAAAGCTGCATCAGTGACAACCAGAGGCACAGCCCCATCTGCACCTGTAAAAGAGCAATCACCTAAACCACAGCCACCACCTGTACCCACTGGAGAAAAAGATGGGTGGATGACCGGGTAAGAATATATTCAGTAACATAAGGAGCAATAGAATACCATCAGAAACTAGGGGTTCTAGACCAGCAAGGCTGGAATATCCCAACACAGATGAAGCAGAAGAAAACGACCATAAAAATGCCTTTATGAAGATGATAGAAGCCTCTAATGATGAAGGAAGGTCATTGGTAAAAAATAAAGAAACTGCCTTGGCCCATTTTATTGGTTAGAACATAGGTGGGTGGAGTAGGCAGAACAGAATGCTGGGAGGAAGAGGAAGTGAGCTCAGACTCGACAGCTCTGCTCTCTGAAGGAGAGGCCATGCTCCCCTCTCCCGGGCAGATGCATGCGATGAAGCAAGCTGCCAGGTCAGACATGCTGAATTTTTCCCAGTAAGACCGGTGCTACACAGTTTATTAGAGATGGGTTGATGGGGATATCAGAATTAGCCAGTAAGGGCTAGAGCTAATGGGCCAAGCAGTGTTTAGAAGAATACAGTGTCCATGTAATTATTGCGGGGCATAAACTAGCAGGCGGCCCCGGGGTGCTGGGTACGCAGCCCTGCTACTCCTATCACTACACTCTAAAGAGAAAATGAAAATCCCCTTAAATAAATGGAAGAAAAGAAAGGTTAATACCATATACAAAAATAAAAAGTATACATGGGTACTTCCATTAGTCTCCCTGAAATATTTGCTATTATTGGTTGGCCATGTCTATTCATATATTATAATATGAGCGGCTGGGCTGCGTCCCTGGCACCCAACTACCCACATGGCTAGCTTTACCCAAAATAATTACACAGAAACTGTGTTCTTTTAAACACTGCTTGGCCCATTAGTTCCAGCCTCTTATTGGCTAGCTCTTACATATTTATCTAACCCATTTCTAATATTCTGTGTAGCACCATGAGCTGGCATAACAGGAAAGCTCTTTACCTGCCTCTGTCTGGAATGGGAGAATCATGGTGACTCCTGACTCAGCTTCTTTCTCCCAGCATTCTGTTCAGTCTACTCTGCCTACCTAATTTTCTGTCCTCTTCAAGGGCCAAGGCAGTCTCTTTATTTAACCAATGAATTCAACACAAAACAGCAGACTCCCACATCATTCATATGTCCATGTTTAAGCTTATTCTTCATAAATTAAAATTATATCATCTCTAAATAATCTAAAACTATGTATATTTTGGGAGATGATATACATTTTTTTCTCTTGTGCTTCTTGTATAGAAAGTTACATTTTCTTCACCAATAAAACAAAGTATAGCTTCATTTTTGAAAATGTGCAGTGTTTTAAAACCTTATGGCCTCTGAGAATGTCATGTTTCCATTCATATAGTATGCCTTGATGATTTAAATCCTTTATCTGTTGTTTTAATTACTATTTTTCATTAAGATATTTCCAGCATGATTGTAAGGTAGATTGAAAGAGATTGTAAGGTAGATTATAAGGTAGATTGAGAAGAGGTGTGTTTATGTTTCAGTCTCAATAGATGACTCCCTGGAGCTGAATTTGAGGCAGTGTTGCTGGATATCATTAGTTCATGGTTATAATGTTCTTTACTAAATGATATGCTCACAATTTGCTTATAACCTTTTCACTATCTCTCTCCACACTCATTGTTAACTGAACAACCTTTCTGTAGTTGTCCACTTCCTGATTTCTCTTTCCTGTGTCTTGTGTCTTTGCTTCACAATTTTATGCCTTGTAATATTTTTATTAAAATATTTGAATATCTTTGGCAACAGTTGTACACACCTATAAACTTATCATCCAATTGCACATACTATTGGAGTACCCTTGGAGAAAGGAAGGAATTATTTCATAAATGATGATAATCTTGACTGTCAACATGATTGAATGGAGAAGTCCCTATGAGATGCATAAGATACTACTTTAACTGTGTTTTAGAGGGCATTCTCAGAGAGACTTAACTCAGGGTCAAGAAATTCTCTGAATGATTTGAATATCATTAGCACAATTCAATTGGCTCAAGATGCAGATAAAATACAATGGGCTTATGGTATCAGATATTAACCCTTTCAAAAAAATAGGTTTTAAATCCAATCAGTAAACTACTGCTAATACCAATGGATACTCATCCCATTATTGTGTAAGTAAGCTCATCTTGTTTAACATTTCTATCATATTTTAGCAGGCAGCCTAGCAGGAAAGTTAGTATTGCTTATCTTCAGCTATCCGCACACAACTTCTGAAAGTATAAAAACCACCCAGCAGGGAATTTCAGCTTGATTTCTTCACAAATTGCAGACAAAGTGGTAAGGGATCTTCAGCAACTGAGCATTGCCCTCTAGTTTTTTTTTTTTTTTTTTTTTTTTTTACATACAATCAACAGCAACAGTGAACTTTATGATTTGTGGAGCCACAGGACATTCCTTGGTCAACAGCTCTGAGTGGTTTGTAACTGATCCGTGGCAATGGAATTTTCATTCAACAAGCTTATGGCCTCTGAGAATGTCAGGTTTTCATCCACGTAGTATGCCTTGATGATTTAAATCCTTTATCTGTTGTTTTAATTACTATTTTTCATTAAGATATTTCAAACATGATTGTAAGGTAGATTGAAAGATTATTATATCTGGTTGTTCACCTTGTACTGTATATCAGTGTTTGTACAATGGCTACCTTTGTCACTATCAATTGTGTGTATATATAACACTAACTTAGGCAAGATCATTGATGGTGACTTACTAGTATGCTTATGAGAGACCTGTGACAGTGTCCTCAAGGGTGAGGACATATTTGCATCCATTACTCATAGGCACATGCCTTAAAGAGTTCACCTGACAGGTTTTCATATTAGGTCAATTTATGTCAGTGTCCAATCAGAGGATCAATTTGTCAAGGCTATCATAAGGAAAAGGCATCATATTTTTGGACAACATATAAAATATTTAGATATTTCACAAAGAAATAGAGATGGCATTAACTCTTTCTAAACCTGTGATGTCTCTCCTCTGCCCTCACTTAATTTTTGGCCAATAGGGAGTTCCAAGGGTTCCTAGGTTGAAATTATTCTATACTTTTGTAAGGAGATCTACTTCTTGATTTTCTGTGGGTCTTAATAGGCTGTGGGCTGCTACATGGTAAACTACCAGGTATTCTCATTCTTGTCAAATTCTGTTCTATATTTTATTCCACTTGTGTTATCCCCACAGTGACCATCTAGTGGTTTATATGTTCTGTCTATATGTTACTTTTATTGGGTAATGAACAAAGAAGCTGCCTTGGGCCTCCACATGACAAAATAGAGAAAGGTGGGGCAACCAGAACAGGAGAATTCTGGAAGAGGAAAGTGTTAGTCTGCAGTCATCATCCAGACACTGAGGAAGCAAGATGAGAATACCTCACTGATAAAAAGTATCAAGATACATACATGGATAGCACAGACAAGAATTATGGGTTAAAGTAAGTTATAAGAGTTAATAAGAAGCCTGAGCTAATAGGCTAACCAGTTTATAATTAATGTGATCTCTGTGTGTTTCTTTGGGCTCGAATGGCTGAAGGCCTGGGAGGGACAGAAACCTCTGTCAACAATCCAGGATCTGTCAGATCTACTGGTCTTACACTGAGGCACCCATAAAGTGATGTATCTGAGTAGTACAACACTTAAGACAGGTCAGCACAGTCTCAGTATTAGGAATCTTATGACCATACTGCTCTTAACTCATCCCATTGGTTATCTTTTAATCCCTTTTAAAGTCACATTGTTTCCATGTTTATTTGTATTGCTAGAGCTACATATTGTTATCTGATGCTTTTACTCGTACTGTCATGGTACCATGCTCCTACACGGGGTGTGTAATTTCCCTCTCAGAACCTTGTCCTGTTTACCTGTTGATTCAGTTACTGGAGGAAATTTAATGGTTTTAAAGAACACTGGTTCTAAGACTGCTACATTGTGTTATAAATGGAGCACATTACTGTAAATAACACTCCTTGTTTGTAAAGTTTAACTTTGTACCATACCAAAAAAGGTTTTCCCAGAGACCCTGCAACTCACCTTTTACTAGATAAGATTTTTCTAAAGGTATTGGGGTGAAATTTGTCATGGAGTCTACCAGATGCTAAGCTTTACGTGTGTCCTGCAGTTACTGTTCTCATGACTGATATAGATCTTCTACCCCTTTCTATGAATGGATTAAAACTCTATTGGAACTGCTTGTTCAAATTATTTTGGCCATAGCCTCATACTATAATCTTTTGAACTTTCTGTGATTTCTAAACCAAAAGACACTAGGGTAAGGGTATAAATCTGCTTACCCTGTATGACACTGATCTTAGATGGCTCAAAAATCCCCTGATCCTTTCTGTCCCAATCCTACTAAGCACTCTTCTTTTGTAGTAATACAGAGGATGGGCAAGTTGGGTGAAATAGTGAATGAAACTCATCCAGAATCTCATGGTTCCCCCAAATATATAAAACTCTTTTACATTTTTCAGGCACAGACTTCTGTAAGATTTTTCTTAAATTCTGAGCCATCAAATAGTCTTGCTGAGCCTTAGTACATTCAAGAATTTTATACCTTACCTGGGTTTTGTACCGTGTGTGTGTATGTGTGTGTGTGTATTTATCTTGTATCCACATTCCCTTAAGTGCATCTATATGTCATTTAGATGCTTTGCTAAGTTTGCAAAACACTCAGCCTTTAGCATTATGTAATCTATGTAATGAAACATTTTTTATAGAAAGCGTGTGGGATAATAAATCAAGGTCCTCGGCCACCATCATGTGACAAACATTAGGACTCTGAAGGTAACCTTAGGGAGTACTCTGAAGGTTTAATGTTGACCATTACAAGTGAATGAAAATTGGTGTTTGGATATAGCAGTCAAGATGTATTAGTCACTGTTCTACTGATATGAAGAGATATGACCAAAACAATATGTTTAAAAGGGAGACTGTAACTGGGAAATTGCTTAGAGATTCAGTGGAACAATACATCATCATCATGGTGGGAGACATTGTGACACACATTGTAATAGAGAAGTAACTGAGAGCTACCTCCTGAACTGCAGGCAGAGAAAGGGAAAGAAAGAGAGGAAGGGAGGGAGAGAGGGAGAGGGAGAGGGAGAGAGAGAGGAGAGAAACTGATTTGGCTATGGAATTTTAAAACATCTAAGCCCACCCCAGTGACACACTTCATTCAGCAAGGCCAAAACTCCTAAAACTTCTCAAATAATGCCACTCCCTGATGATTTACATAGGTTTCACAAATACAATCCTACGTGGGCTATACTTATTCAAACCAATATGCCAGAGAATACTTAAAATGCTACTAATAGAGCACAGAAAGCTCTGTTGCTAGGATCAATTGTTAGTCTAAATAACATTGGACATAGTATAATGAATGGAGGAATTACCATACTCGGCAATCCATAACATGAGGACATTCTCCAGGAGCCATAGACATCTTCACAGATCATACTAGTCTGTTGAGGGATCTCTAGGGTAGGTGAGTAATCACTAACTTTCCTAGGTCCTTGATGGTTTTGGTAATTTAATTATATTCCCAGGAATTCCACATTGTTAGAAGCTTATCACCCTATTATGAGCAGGCAACAAGTTCCCACTTTTTCCAACAACATAGGACTATCTTCACAATTCCTCTTCTCCAATGGTGGGATGAAGTGCGGACTCTAATAACAAATTCATCCTCAGAAAGTTCTCTTGTAGAAGAGAAACCTGCAACCTGTACTTTTGAAGGTACCAGTAAGCCACCTCTAGGAAAGTTTAGTCCTTATTAAGTGTACTACTTTATCAGAATACCCATTGACTGTTGTTCGGAGTCACTGATGCTTTTGGGGTTTGCCATAAATTGAGGTACACTCAGTCCCAGAATATATCAACGATCAAACTGATTTGCACATTAGTAAGGAAGAAGAAAATCTGTAATTTGACAAAGGGTCTCTCAGGGACCACATTTGGCCCTCATTCTAAGACAGCCCATTCCATTGAAGAATTGGCTGGTGCAGATACCGCCCCAGTTGACCTCTTTTCTTTATAGAAAGTTGTGCACAGGGAATTAATTTCACCTCCCTGAATTATATTTCTTTTATGCCTTTGGTCAATTGTTGTTCAGGTTTTAATCCCAACAAAGCCTAATAAGAACAGCATTTGGCTTTTTATCAGTTCTGTCACCAGGGATTCTGGCATGGCATAAATATTGCCACATTTGCTTTCATGTAAGGCAGATGGAATCCATAGTCTGATTTTTCTTTTCTTTGTATCTTACTGAATTAAAACAATGTCACACTAAGTCATTCAAGTCTGCCAAAGTTTTTTCCTGCCTCATGAAGATTATTATATCCTGGACTCAACAAAATCCTGTGGTCACTGTGCAATTAACTTCTTCCTTGCCACTACTGTGAATATCAGATATGATGTTCATGGGCTTATTGAACTGTGTATCAACTAATCCTTTTTTAATACCCAATTTCCCCAGTAAGTTCTTGGTTGGTTTTTGGTCCCTGGTGTTCATGAAAGCTTCAGAAAGTGATAAAACATGTTCTTGAATGGGTCATGTAAGCCAACAGTCAGGGATTGACTTCATCGAAGTCAGATTTATGTGTTATATTGTAATGCTTTCTTTGAACCTCAATTATCTTTATAACATTTCCATATTTAAGCAGTGGACCCCATTCATGAAACAGTCCTGTCACTCCATGCTACATAGATGAAGACTATCACTCTGGGAGCATTCTCAGAAACAATACAGTTTCTCAGAGTTTATCGTTATTTACATTCTCAGTATTTGTAGCAAGATGCACTGCCATAAAAGTTATGCACTACCACACAGGGAAATATAGTAATATGTGTATTCATCCCACATATTTCCTGAGTTAATGCTGTTCTACCTCACTTGCCTTCCTTGCTAAACATAAATATAATCACACAACCACTCATTTCTAACTCATTTGTTGTTGTGCATGTCTCTGTTCCAGCACCAATTACATTAGGTGATAGTATTTTGATCAGAAATTTTAACAAATGTTATCGCAGACTAGATAGGGAAATGATAGACTGAACTGAGACCATCACCTAAGTCCAGCTTCCTGTACCATTGGCATTTAGGGAGTTAATTGTAGAAATTTAATTGAGAGATTACTTAGAAAAGCAGGAATTTCTTAAAGACAGGTGCATCACTGAAAGCTCACAGCATCATGGATGGCATCAAGAACACACTGCACTGTTGTCAGAGGCTGTTTGTTCCTGGCAGTTCAGACTCAAAATAACCACAGAGAAACTATTGTAATTGCAATACTGTTTGGCCAATAGCTTAAGCATATTTCTAGCTAGCTCTTACATCTTAAATTAACCTGTTTCCATTAATCTGTGCATCATCATGGCCTAGTGGAAAAGTTTCGGTAGCCTCCGGCGGAGGTGTCTGTCTCTTGGCAACTACATGACTTCTACCAGATTCTGCCTTCTTTCCTCCTCTGTTTGCTTAGAATTCCCACCTTCCTCTATTCTGAAAAGCTGCTAGCCGAAAGAAATTTATTCATTAATCAATAAAAGCAACACGTATATGAAAGGGCTTCCCACACCACTGCACCATATGTCAGCATCTCAAAAGGTTTGGGTTTCTTTTCAAGATAGTTCAACTGTTTTGATTTTCTTGTTACATCAGTTGGTGTGATCCTCTTCCAGGCAGTTCAGCTGATCTCTGCTTCTTCCAGACAGTAGCTTGGCTTTCTGAGTGTCCCTTAAAAGTCCTAACTGGTTATATGTGCCCAGGGAGAGGAGCTCATAGTGAGTCATGTCACCTTCATGGAATTCTGGAGGCTATTGAGTTGTTTATTTTATGAGTTTAATCATTTTCCAAGGATAGAATGTTTTTACCCCCCCCTTAGGTGAAATTTTATGCTTTCGTTGAGCTTCCCTCAAAGATGGAATTTTCAGTCTATGAAAATATTGTATACATAACAAAGCAAAAAATATAAATAACACAACATTTAAAATATTTAAAGAATGATTATAATCTATCATATGTCTGTCTTGTGCTTATTTATCATTCATGTCAATGTGTCTATGATTTACAGATTTATTAGGATGATTAATATGAATAATTTTCATGCTCCAGAATCTAAATTAAGTCTTATTTCATTAATATAATGTGTAGGTCCCAGAATAATCAATGGTCTAGACTGTATTGAAGTTTTGTAAATATTTTCCGAATCTAGTTTTCAATTTTACTCTACTTATATCAAAGAAATTTCGAAAGTACATCTCCCGAATGTCAACAATTATTCCCTTTTGCTGGGAAAATATTTAGAAGATCATTATTTGAAAAATAATCCTGTTTAGACTTAAGTTTTTAATACATGCATGATAGTTAATAGCTATATATGTTCTGAATTGCCATAAGTCAATTTAATTTTGTGTTAGAGAGATTAGAGTTTGGTAAATTATATATCCATGGTATATCCAATGTCATTATATAGTTTGAATCTAGTCATGAGATAAATCAGATCACAAAATAATTAATTTTAGTTTTCTCTTAATACACTTAGTATATTCTGTATATTCTACATACATAACTGCTTGACTTTTGAGCATCAAGTCTCTATGCTGAATGAAAGATATTTATTTTTCATGTTAATATTCATAAAATAAATATGTGTCAAATGGTAAATCCAGTTTAGAATTCTTTTTTCTTTTTAATAGTTTCTGTTTCCTAAAAATACTAATATTCTCCTTCTCCATAAGATGCAAAAGAAGTAAGATTGTCAAAATGCTTAGAATTTACAGCAGCAGTTATTGTATAACAATTGTAACTATATTCCTTTCATGGGCCTGTTTTATATCTTTTAATGTTGCTTTGATTTTTCTTTATCTAGTTTAATAATTCTTCATTTCAATACTCAACATTTTCAGAAACTTATAGATATTCAGAGGGAAATAAAAAGGAAATAACTAATTCTGTTTTCAAATTACAGTACATACCTTCAAGCATTTTCATTCAAAATGTGAACAATCAGTTTAGATTAAAAACAGGAAGAAGAAAAACACCGAGCTTGATAATGACATTTCACAATATAAAGAATGACTGTGATGAAAGGGTCTATTATTTTAAATTCTACTGATATTAACAAAATGTGTTCAGCACTAAAATGTGCTGTCAAGTGAATTTTATTTGAACTACAAAACTCTTGTGAGAGGAGTAATAACAAAACCTCAGTTAGTTCCTCCTTCCCCATAGATTTCAGAAACTTCAAAATTCCAGTGTATTTTATGATCTGATCGTTTTCCACATGAAGAAACCACATATTAATTTCCTGATCACTGAATTAGATTGATATTCTTATTCAGCGGCTCATCTGCCTAAGAACTGTTGCAGCATTTTCTAGCTTCTGGATGGCTTAGTTTCTTCATCTATAAAATCAAGATAAAGTAATGTAACACCTTCCAAATACTGTTATGAAACGAATGACATAATTGAGATACAAAATAAGAGCATTTGGTACATAGTTGTCACCAATATCACAACCACTTTTTTTTTTTTGAAAAAAATACTTTTCAATTGCCAATGTGTGACAAGAATACTGAATAGGCAATATAGTTTATTGTATGTACTGAATAATTTTTATGAAGGCAAAGATCTATTTTGGAGGATTTGATGGCATGCTAAATTGCTTTTGACATAATGATAAAAAGTGTTTAGAAAAAATAAGCAAATTGTATAAAATTTACTGAAGTAACAAAATAATTACATTTTCAAGATCCCTAGCAAAACCTCTATAAGTTACTTTTATGTGTATTTTCAGGGATGACCATTGATATTTGATACTTAATCAGTTATATGTATATGTTTAGGTACACACACACACACACATACACACACAAACAAACACACATTTGATGACCAGTGCAGCTATGGGCATCACAGGTACCTGGAAGGGGATAATGGTAAAGGAAGACACAATACTCACGTCTCACTTCATTGAACAAATTTCGTTTTCCTTCTGCTGCATCTTAGGAAGCAAATAGACGGGTGCATAGCAATGACTTCCTCATCTGAATTCTTCCTCTCACAATGCTATGCAAACTCTGTATTTTATTCTCTTATCTTACTTCCCTCTTCTGTAAATCTATGTATTTTTGGCCTTGATTCTTAGGTTCTATCTCCCACCTGAAGTTTTGAACAGTCACAGAGCATTGCGTATGATTTATAACACATAACCTGTCTTGTAAGACATCCAAGGGCACTAGATTTTAGGATGTAACATTATTAGAATTATTAATAATATTATTATTTATACTAATCTTATAATCCTATTGTGAATTTAACTGGAAGGCAATCCAAATATTATATTTAAATAAAACTCAAAAAGAGTATTTATTATAGACTAACTAAAAATTACCCCAAATTAATTTAAAAATATCTCCAAATTTGAATGTTGCAACAAAAATTTATTCTTTAAAATGTAAGATTATAATAAATTTTATATAATAGCAATGACATTGAAAAACAACTCAAACAATTTCCAAGATTTTGTTTGACTTCACTTTGCATCATTACTTTAGCAAACCCCATGATAGAAGACATAGTTAAGGCAGGAAGAGATGTAACCAAGAGTCTGAAAACTCAAGTTTAACTGTCTTCTTCAAATTCATTAATAATGAATCCTTAGAAAAATTACCAGTACTCATCAGTCTCTCTGTCATAATTTTTAGGGATTATGACCCATCTTTAAAATGGTCTGCTGTGTAGCAAACACACATGAAGTCCATTAATTCAGTGGCCTCAGAAAACTAAGAACTTGTCCCAGCCCAACCCTCTTCATTTATTAGAATAGTATTCATTCATATTTACAGAGAAAATGCTCAATGGGTATTTGTAGGTGGTGTAATAACCAGGCTAGCTTAATATGAAACAGCAAATTTTAATGAAGGAATAGCTTACAAAACCAGGGATCCAGTGATGAGCAGGAGATTAAAAAAAAAAAAAAAAGAAGAGCAGCGGGGCTTAAGCAGCCAGATTTATATGTAAACATTAGCCCGAGGTGAACACGCCCCACATTGGGCAGAGTTTCCCCTACATCTCCCCTTTTTGTCTAAATAAGACATCACTAAACCAAATATAACTATATATTATAGTAACAAATAATAAATATAACAATATTGAGCAAGAAACATATGTATTGAATAAGAAAATGGTGTATAAACTGCTAAACCAATTCTTAACGCAATCTAGACAGTTAATAGGTGCTACTTGTTCTATTTATTAAGTTACAAGTGGAAACTCCTAAATAATTTGGTCAATGCATTGTTTGTAGAAGGCGAATATGTTCACTTGATTTTACCCATAAAGACCTGTTGGCAACTAATGGACACCTGCCAAAAGAGGAAGAATTATCTTCTCCCAGGAATAAGTCCCCTAACTGATTATTCATTACAAAGATATCAGCCCTGAAACACAAACTAATATAAATGGACTCAGTGATTGTATTTATGTATTTGTCCATATGTGTGCATGTTTAGCAATAGTAATCATATAAAAAGAGGCTATGGACTTGAGAGTGGGAGTACATAGGAGGGTTAGAAGAGAGGGGAAATAAGGGGAGATGAAGGAAGGAAAAGAGAGGGAGAAAGTAATTTAATTATATTTTAATTAGTTAAAGGATGTTAAGGCAAATAAATAAATAAAATGTAAGGTTAAGATTAAAATTTAAGTAGCCACTTTTGTTACAGGGGTGCATGAATGTTTGCAACTGAAATGTAACTGGAATCTAAAAAATTAAAGCAGCATTACATAACTTTTTCTGTTTAAGAAGAGTATTTTTTTTTAACTTAGGTAAAGTAAGATGGCATTTGCCATTTGTTTCACAGATGAAAGCTCCTTTAACCTAAAGACAGGGCAAACAAGTGTTTTGGATTCTCTGAGTGAGTAATGGTGATTTTAATGATATTAGAGTAAATACTTGTAGCATCTTACAAGGTTTATCCAGTCAGTCCTCCTCACAATTTCATACTAGCAGGTTCCCCCTCCCCACATAAATTAAAGATGAAGACTTTAAAGGCAGAGAGGTTAAGTCTGATTCTTACCTCATCATAAAGAAATCATCTCACCTTAGCATGAAAGGCAGAGTTTGCTGGAAATCCATATTTAAAGGGTTCGAGAACAAAAGTTTACGTCTCAGCGAACTAGAATCTCAAATCATACTGGTTAGCATTCTATTTGCTGGAAGGCACTCTGCCTTATGCCACTGGAGAAAGGTGATCATATATCATTCATCTACAAATCTTGCTACCCACAATAGGTACCTGCCTGTAAGGCATACTGACAAAAGTATTATGAAAATAATCAGTGTTTTCTTGGATTTAAGGCTTACTACATGAGATGGAGCACAGACCCGACAAGCTAAAGTATCCATGGTCCTGAGGATAGATAAGTCATGGACCTATGCGAAAATCTACTAGTAATATTCTGCTTAAGTAATATAGCAATAAAATTCCTCCAGTGGCATGTTATCATACCCATAGATCAATACAGCACTCAACTCTCATCAGAAGAGCTTCTTCTTACACTAATTGGTAATTTTATAGAAACCCACAACTGGAAAACATATAGATCATAAGACACTTTGAAGTACTCAGTTCGAAGTAGGATGCCTTCATTAAACCTCTCCCATCAAAGGCACAAGGATCTACGCAGAAGAGAAGATCCAGTCAGACAGTTACTCAGCACTGAAAGAGGGAAATGTATATGGGGTACCAGCCTTAATTAATGAGGTACTTACTTATGCTGATACCTTCTGAAAAGGGGAAAATTTGGTTTTCTCCAATGGAGTTTTACTGGGTATATCACCCATATCTCAGAACAGGTCCCTGTCCAGGAATATTAAGCCAACACAAAATGAACTTCTTATTTTTTTTTTTGAACTTTCTGTTTTGTTCTGTTCTGATTTAGCCATGTTTTGTCTTTTGGGATTGTTTGTTTTGAACTGTATTGTACAATAATTTCAGTAATTTTATATATATGTGTGTGAGAGAATGAGAGGAGAGAGAGAAATACACACAGAGAAAGACAGAGAGAGAGAGAGAGAGAGAGAGAGAGAGAGAGAGAGAGAGAGAGAGAGAGAGAGAGGGGAGAGAGAAGGAGAGCAAGAAACAGAGAGCTCATAAACAGTTAAGGTGGTTGTCAGGATCTGGGAAGAGGTAGGGAAGGGGAAAAACCATGATTAAATGTATTGTATAAAATTTTTGAACAAAAATGCCAGGCACTGGTGGCGCACGCCTTTAATCACAGCACGTAGGAGGCAGAGGCAGGCAGACTCTTTGAGTTCCAGGTCAGCCTGATCTACAAGAACTAGTTTCAGGACAGACTCCAAAGCTACAGAGAAACCCTCTCTTGAAAAAACAAACAAACAAAAAATTGAACAAAAAATGGAAACAAAAATGTATCGGTCTGTTTGCTTCTTTGTTTTCAGTTTTTTTTTTGTTTATGGTGTTTTCAGAAAAATATTTTAATAGCTTTTGTTTTGTGTGTGTGTGAAACATTATTATTATTACGACTTGCTTATCCATGCTCCAATAGTGATTTGGTTTTCATGATATTACTGAAGAAGAATATTTTAAACTAAAATTCTCAAACAGCCAAACACAGTGACCTTCTTTCAATTTCCTTCTAAACTGAGAGAAGTAGTATGTCTGTGAACTTCTTTCCCCTTCTTGAATGAATTTGTGTTCTTTACTTTTTTTCATATTAATTATTAACTTATCTCCTATAATTGCTCATTTTCTGCTTGATGCCACTGTAACTCAAACTTGTCTACCCTCTACCCAATATTTAAGCCATGACAACCAATCACTTGCCATCAAATTTTAATCCTAGGATAATATCTCTGAAATCCTCATCCTACCATACGTCTTTCTGTCATGCAGGACACTAAAACTTATAATATCAATCATTAGATAATGGATCTTCCACTACTCCTTTATATCTACATCCTAGGAATCATGCTGTGTTATACTCTTTTCCTCAGCCCACACTGAAGGCTTCTAATAACTATCTACTATTTATAATTTTTATCTAACCCGTCATTAACATTTTCAAAGCTATATGCAGTCCTCTAAGGTATGAAAACCTTAGAGGTTTTCCTTTTTCTTGTCTCTGTCCATGCTCCACAGAGCAGTCAGAACCCTCCCATATATAACAGCTATCTTATCACATGGCAACCAAAGTTTGGGTTTCGTTCTGGGACTGCATGTTACTCAGCTTACTTGGAAAGG
Source organism: Alexandromys fortis (assembly GCF_014885135.2). Taxonomy (NCBI): domain Eukaryota; kingdom Metazoa; phylum Chordata; class Mammalia; order Rodentia; family Cricetidae; genus Alexandromys; species Alexandromys fortis. The sequence goes on from NW_026067988.1 coordinate 1,778,691, forward strand.
CCTTGATTTGCATGAGTTAGCCTAAATTGCCCTAGTTTTTAACTCTCTAAGTCTTTTTATGTAACATTGATTGTGTCCTTTTGCTCTAAAATGTCTTTGGGGTGTGATAAAACGCGGATGTGTGCTGAAGACAAATGATAACAGGAGCCCGTGGCTTAATACACTTCTTTATAGATGGGTAGATAAATACTGTGTGAGATGTTCATCACAGGGCTATAATGAACCCGCGCCATAACAATTGAACTGGCAGTTTCGCTGAGGCAGGCAGCCGTTCATTAAGAATGAGGGCCTCTGAGTTGATTAAGAAGAGATTTCAAGGAAACCTCCAAGTGTTTCTTGTTAAGTTCAAAAAGGAGGTGAAAATGTGACATGGGTGTGGTAGACAGAATAATAATAGTTTACAAAAATATCTGGACCTGATTCTGAGAATTTGTGAAGGTTTTGTAGATGTGATTAGACTAAGAAATTGGGGATGAACAAATTAGTTTGTTATTATCACAGTAGGCCCAATCTAATCACATAGTCCCTCACAAAATGGAGACATTTTTCTCAGCTGTATTCAGTCGGAGGGAGATGTTACCAGAGAAGGATAACCAGAATAACATCAAGCTCTCTGACTATGGAGACTCAGGACAGTCATTTGAAAGAAAATGCCTCTGTTCTAGAAGGTGGAACAGCCAAGGGAGGAATGATTTTCTAATGCCCACCGAAAGAGAGCCCAGGCCTGATGATATTGTGGCTTTAACCCAGGGAAATATATGTCAGACTGGTAAAAGTTGGTAAAAAAGTAAATTTAAGAAATTAGCCGCAGGATAATATAAATGTATTGCAATAAAAAAACTGAATTAGAATATTCTTACTCTATCCTCACGAAGAAAGCTTTGCTAATGGACTTAACAGTTTCTAGTATAATCATTTTATCTCTTGACCCTGGGCTACAGCACTCCACAGGGCTGAAACAATATGTCTGAGGTTTAGATAACTTTAGTCCACTCTACCAGTGCTAATTGTGCTTTTCTCGAAAGCAGAGAGGTCATTGCATTGCTGGGTTCAATTTTTCTGTTACCCAAGTATAAGGAAGTGCTTGTAGGAATTTCTCATTTTCTGTAGGTTCTCACTCTTCACAGTTGGGTCTTTCTCCTTAGAATCACACATCACAGTTCACTCACTCCCAGATTCTTCTTTTCTGGTTAGACTAGTATTATTTCATAATCATAATGATGAAGATGATAGAAATAATATAATGTTTTGTATATCATCTGTGAGACGTAAGAGACACTTTCTAAACTTTCAAATAAAGATTTTATTCTGACAGCTAATCCTGCTCTACATGTTTTATTTTAGGATTTTTTAACCTGGATCAAGTACCTTCTGTTTTATGATGCAATTTTGTTTGGAAAACTATTTTCTGTCTCATCAAATAGACCCTCTTCTGCACAGGCTTATGAGGCTAAGCTTTTCAATCAGACTTTCTCCTCAGTGTTACCACATCATCATCGGTTTCTGTCACCATTCCTTGATTTTGTAAGGCTTTCAAATTCAATCACTGATGACCAAACATATAACTCAACAGAAGAACGGATTGATCTCAGATTCATGGATTTTATTATCACACTTTAAAACCTCTTTCTCAAAAAAAAAATTGGACATGGTTTTATGCAATTCTTATATGTTTTCAAACCGTGTTTCTTTTTAAAAAGAAATCACTTAAATGTATTAAATGAATTATCTCCCCAATTCTGCCCAGTTCCCAAGATTCCTAATCAGTATCATTTCATTGCAGCTGATTTTTAACTATTCTAATACATTTTTATTCATATATCCCTAAAAAGATACAAAGTCTACCCAATTCATATTTTCTTTTTGCAGCAACTATCTCCAAACAACTGAGTACCACTACAGAAAAACTTTCAACTTTCTGATCTCATTTATATTTTTGTGGTGGTTTTAATAGGTATGATTTCCCATAGAATCACATGTTAACTCTTAGCCCATAAGGAATGGCATTATTAGGAGGTGTTTGCTTCATAGAGTAGGTACATACTTGTAAGAGGAAGTATGTCACTGTGCAGGCAGACATTGGCATCTCATATGCTCAAGTTATTCTCAGTGTGGAGTACATTCTTTTTCTGATGCCTGTGGTCCAAGATGCAGCTCATCTTCAGCCACCTTGTCTGCCTGTTTGCTGTCATATTTTCTACAGTGATGATAATGAATTAAACTTCTGAAAGTGAAAGCCAGTCTCAATTAAATGTTTTCCTTTATAAGAATTGCCATGGTGTCCCTCCATAGAAATGGGGGGAGGAAAACCCTAACTAAAACAGAAGTTGGTACTAGAAGTAGGGTATTGCTGTGGCATGCTTGACCATGTTTTGAGGACATGGGTTAGGGAGGCAATGAAATGCTTTAAGGAATGTGTAACACGAGGGCATGCTTGTTGGGGTTTCTGTCCTCCCACCAGGTCCCACAGCCGTATAGACCCTCCAAAAAATAATCACAGAGTTCTACATTAGATATAAACTGATTGGTCCATTAGCTCAGGCTTCATATTAGCTCTTATAACTAACATTAACCTATTATTCTTATCTGTGTTAGCCACGTGGCTCAGTACCTTTTTAGGTAGGACAGGTCACATCCTGCTTCTTCAGTGTCTGGTCCAGACTGCCGAAGGAGCTTCCTGCTTCCCAGAATTCTCCTATTCTCCTTGCCCCATCTCTACTTCTTGTCTGGTTTTCCACCTATGCATCCTGCCTGGCTGATGGCCAATCAGCGTTTATTAAAAACGCAATTGGCAGAATACAGAATTGTCCCCCACCAGGACTGCTTAATAGGCCATACTAGAATCATGGAAGACAGCTGCGCTGAGGTTGATCAGACTGTGCAGGCCTGCCTCAAGTGGGTTTCAGAGGAAAGGAATTTTAATACACTGCTGAGAGATCATTCTTGTGATATTTTGGTGAAGAATGTGACTGCCCTTGTTTCAAGAGTCTGCATGAGGCTAAATTAGATTAATTCTATTGGCAGAGGAAGTCTCAGAACAGCCTATAGTGTGCCTGATAATAGTCACTCTTATGAATATGTATAACAAAAAGGAGTATGCTGTCCAGAAAAAAAAATGAGGAGAGAAGGAGCACTAGGAAGTAGAAAAAAATCTAAGCCCTATGTTCAAGAGAGAAACAAATGAATTGAAAGCCTGATGTTAAATGGAGTAAAGGAAGTGGTGACCTCAGGGCAAGAGGTTGCCAAGCTAAACTTCCAACTTCTAAAAAGAAATTAAAGAACAGTTTAGGTCTACACATGGTGATGGATGCCTTTAATCTCAGGATTCAGAGGAAAGAGGCTGGCAGATCTCTAAGTTTGAAGCCAAGCTGGTATACAAATCGAGTTTCAGTACAGTCAAGTTGAGGTAGTGAAGGGTGCCATTAAGAACAGTAAGTTTGTGAAGATGTAAGTGAACAAGGGGCCTATATTCCAGCCCCAGTAAGCAGAACTTGGCTGCACTGGACATATGGTTCTGGCTTTGCAATCAGGGATAGAGAAAAGACGCTGTGGAATCACCCTCTGCAACTAAGGAAAGCAGCCGAAGCCAGGTTTGTAACAGGAGTGTTCCCGCATGGAGGTTCAGAGAGGCCATTGAGTGAAGCTCTGAAGGTGAAGCCAAGATTGCCTTAGAGAACCCAAAACTTTGGAGATGTTAGAGTCATTGAATACCCGCCTAGGAAAGGGAGTAGCAGAGAGTGAAACCATCCCGAGAGAAACAAATTTGTTACAGTCAACAAAAATAAAATGAATTGGGGATATGAAGAATGCTTTGACATCAGCCATGCAGATGCAGAGTTTGGCATTTGCACAGCTGGTCTTCAGTCTTGTTTTGGTTCAGTATTTCCTCACTATTCTTTCTTTCCTACTTTTTAGAAAGGTAATGTATATTCTATACCACTGCATGCTGGAGGTGTGATCTGCTTTTTTTTATTTTGAAGAGACTCTGAATTTGGAGACTATTGTAGACTATGAGGATTTGTGAAGTTGGACTGAATGTAGTTCTCCGTTATGTTACAGCTATAAGCCTTTGACATCCAGGGAGTGGAATGTGATAGTTTGGATAGTACTGACTCTCATAGACTCATGGATTTGAATGTCTGGTCCATAGTCAGTGGTACTATTAGGAGGTGAGGTTTTGTTGGAGTAAGTGTGTTTTTTTTTTTTTCCTAGAAGCTGTGTCACTGTGAAGTCAAGTTTTGAGGTCTCATATGCTCATGGTATATCCACTGTGCACACAGTCTCCTGCTGCTGCTGACAGACCATGAAGTTGAACTTTCAGATCCTTCTGCACCGCCATGTCTGTTGGCTTGTTGCCATGCTTCTTAGACTGATGGTGATGGACTGAAACATCTGAAACCATAAGCCAGCCTCAATGACACTTATGAAAGTTGCTGTGGTTATGGTGTCCCTTAACAGCATAAAAATCATAGCTAAACAATTCTCTATCATGGACTCCTAGAGTCAGTGAATTGCTCCATAATTCTTTACTTGAAAAAAAAAAAAAAAAGCTTCTCGGTTTACCCTCAATGTTCCTATGCCTCAATCCACCACACTCTCAGATAACAATTTTACTCTTAAAGCAAGTGAGTGAATGTACGCCCTCAGGGAAAAAAACACACATATTATTTCCTTTCCTAACCCAAACAGACAAGATGTCTCTGTATTAAAGTCTTGTCACTTTAAATATCCTCTCTATTTATGAGGTTTCGATTATTAGTGCATTGAAGAAACTGAGTAGCATGGAGTTAAATATATGGTATCAGAAAGTGAACCCAGGTGTTCTAGTTATAGTATTTATAGCTCATCTTCAAATTGTGTTGCTGTGAACATTAAGCTCAAATGCACATATAGTTGTTATGTTGTGTGTGTGTGTGTTTGTTGACAAAGTCCACTCATTAATGAGCACATATATACATATATAGTACTGTGAGTACTTGCAATTCACCAGAAAATGTCATCATAAAATGATAATATTAACTTTTTTTCAAAATGCAATTAATTTTATAAGAAATTAGTTTAAAATTTCTGCTCCGAATTTAAACAATTTGGCTATATTGATTCATTTTCTAATTGACACTGGGACTTAATATATACTATTTTGATACTTATTCAATTATCAGTTTATTTGTTTGTGTGCATATAGGCATGCATGCATGTGCTTGTGCATGCCTCTGTGTTTGCATATGTGTGTATGCACACACGTTTGTACTCATCCACACATGCATGTGCTACCACCCATGTGTGGAGGATAGAGAAGAAATTGCATAAGTCAGTTCTCCCATTGCACTCTGTGAGTCCTGAGGATAGAACTCAGCTCACCCACTTGTTTATAGGGGATTTGTTATGCTGAGCCATTCTGCTTTTCTGAAATACATTTTTTCCATGAGGAATTCTCAGCACTAGAACCCTTCTCAGCAATAACATAGCAGAATTCCAACCACATGCATCATTCCACTCCTCACCATCTAGAATCCGACAGTAACACCCTATTTCTGAAAATACAACATACTTCAGTCATAGAACATGGAGAAATCAAGCTGGTAACAATATGGAAGTTTCATTCACACTCATCGGCTTTCATGTGTTTGGAGGAGAAAAGGAAACATCAATAATATTAGCTGTGATCCCTGCAAACTACAACAGCCAAAGGTCTGGACTAACATGTATACTGGTGCAATAGTGGTAGGAACCTCATGAGAATAAGCAACCAGTTTCTGACTGGATTTAAGTGTTGTTCCACATGAGGAAACACATACTTGGTACAGTTATTATACAAGCACCAGAGGCAACATAAGTCCCAAATCCTAGGAAAGTAGTATGATTTTGCTGAATGGATATATAATTAAATTGACCCCTAATGATGTATCCTTAACCTATAGATAAATCCATATCTCAACACTCATTTGAAAAGCTTCAATTTGCATCAGATGGTTATTAATACAGAAACACACAACTCTGACAAGGTGGGGAGAATAAGGCATTGAAGGATGAAGCACATAAACTGCACCACTCCCTCCCAAGCCTCAGAGATTATTGCAGAGGGTAGTTCATAAGGAATGCAAGATACCGAGGTGGTAGGTAATTACGACCTAACAGTGTCTTCTGAAGCCATCGGGGAAGTCGTACCTGTGAACTCGCAGTGGTGTGACAGCATGCACAAAAGCTAAGCAAGTTTAGGCCAAAACAGCTCCCAGAATTGAGACAAAGATTGAGCTTGAAGGCTTAGCATTAGATGAGGAATTTTTGGCAATTATTAACTGCTTACTGAAGATACAACTTTCTCTTAGATTGCAGCCCTAATTAAGTTGATGAGTCTCTAGATGAAGACACACCCAAAGAAGTTTAGGCTTCAGAATTATTTTTTTTAAATAAAAGTATAAAACTTGTGTTGGTAGGGTAGGTGAATATTGGTATAATTGGGGGAGTGGGAGGTTGACTATCAGAACATGTACAAAACTCTAAAAGACCTTAATAAAGGTTATAGACTAGTGAAATGTTGTGTATATTATCTTGCTTCTTACACTTGAGAAGGGACCATTATTACTTGAATTGACTACAATATGCATAAAGCTTTATTATCCTACCTTATACTAATACGACATTTGTGCTCATGTCTCAGCTGAAGTATTAAAATCAATGTGATTTTGTGTGGACTACATGGAAAGAAGCTGAGAACACTTGAGCTGAGAAAGTATTCTTCCTGAGCATAGCCTTTCAACTATTCCTGCCAAAGAACATGAGCAAAGCCATTGTGGATACTTTAGGCGAAATTAGCAACCAGCTGAATTCACTAACACCTTTTTTGAGGTTATTTAGCATAGAAATACCATCCATTTAAGATGTTGATGAAAATTGTCCCTCAAGTTATAAATGATTATTGCATTTCTCTAACAAAGCCTCTACAGGGCTATAGATTTCTAGAAAATGTTGGTTCTGTTCATGGGTTTGCACTTCCAAGTTTGTTTCCCTGTCAATAGAAATTGCATGGAGAATTAAACAAATGTAAACAGCGTGAGTTCTCAAGCCTTCCAATTCAAGGAGGCAAACAGTTTGCTTCTGGAAATGGAATGTTGGACCCTTAAGGTCTCTCAAAGCATGCTTTGGCCCCATCGAGAGTATCCTGAAATAAAAGCAGGAACTCATTGGAAATCAAAGAAGTTACTGACTGAAAGCAAAGAGAGTCCGTAAAAAGGTATTTCTCTAAGGGTCTGCTTTGAGAACACAAGAGTTCTGTCAATAAGGTTAGTGTATACTAAAAAAATGCCATCAACACAGTTTGTCTCTCAGTCAGTCATTCCTTCTTTAGTGAGGGTTTTGCTACTTTAACCATGAGAAAGAAATTCTACTCTGCTGGTGGTTCCCTCAATTTAGAAAATGTTGATACCTTATATGAAAATTAAGTAGCTGCCAACTGGTAATACTAAAAAAGAGAAACTGGCCCTCTTTATCTATACTACAATGTTCCTAGAAAGAATACACAAGTTAGTGAAAGGTAGAAATACAAGTAACAAATAAGTCTTGTGTTCATGGAATGTTGCTGCTGCTGAGGGAGTTTGACAAAGCGAATGTATCTGCTATCTGACAAGGCAAGATTATGAAGGAAGAGCTTCCTGCAAGCATTTCCAGCAGCAAATGGCTCTCGAGAATCTTCCTTCTTTGTTTAGCTAATGTAAGGTGCATGGCATAAGTTGAGAATGATTTACCCAAGAAGATTCTGAGAAGACTAGGGAAGAGTCTTGTCAATGACACTCCTTGGGAATTCTCAGACTATCGAAAAGCATGGCTACTGATGGACACTCTCAGACTAAAGAAGAGCTCAGCCACTGGTACCATGTGGGCACTCCCTTTTAGTCTCTTTTTTAGATTGCAATGGTCACCCAAGAGAATGCCTCTTCCCTCCATTACCTCCAAGTTCTTTTATGATTCTTCTTTGAGCTTACTCTTTTAGAGCTTGGATTTCTGAAAAAAAAAATCTTAGTTTTATTCCAATTAACAGGACACAATTCAGTTTCATGCATAGTTTAGGAATTTTAAGGGCAACTGATTGTTTTCAGAGTGAAAAACTCCTGCACAATATTTTCTCCATCCCAGTCTACATGGCACAGATAGAAAGCAGAGAAAAAGGTACCAGCCTCAGTCACCAAACATAGAAATTCGTCACTGTTCTCACTGGGCAAAATACCACACCCTGCCCATATCAAAGGCTCTCATCCTCAGTAACATTTTATGTAGTCTACCTTAGATGTCATGGGTTAAAAAGATTTCTTTCATGTGACCCCATCCTCACAATAATTCACGAAATTCAGTAAGGTTTCATCAAGAACAATAAAAGATCCAAACTTGGCAATATTTTTTAATTTAGAGGCATGTCTATACAAAGTGATTTTTATATTTATATGTATTTGGTGAATAGGACGGCTTGAAAGTAAAACAAGCTTATATGTTTGGGCTCTTATTCCACAGGTTATGTCTCTGCTATGCAAGACTGTGGAACTTGGTGCATATAGAGCCCATGCAGATTCATAGATTATGACTGGGAGAGGGTTGATTTGAAGATATCAACTTTTACTTTCTTTGTGCTTTCGGTGGTCTTTTATTTTTCTGTCCACTTCTGTCATGTGACCAGTTCTCTAATGTTCCTGCTGTCAGGAATAGGGAGAAGTGCAATGCCTTCTCCACTACATTGCCCTCTTTATGATAGTCCCAATCAAACACTTTACAGTGAACCAAAATGATGCTCGTTTACCATAAGTTAGGTTTGTTGGGCACTTGGTCACAGACATGTGACAGTAGTAAACACATATAATGTATTTCAAGTCCTTCTGAACTGGCTACATATGGAACCTATTTCTAGCCTAGGGAAGTAGGCAGATAAACTTGGTTCCAAAATGCCACTTTCCAATATCTATGATCACACCACTGCAGAGATTAGAAACATCCGCAGATTTTAGCTTTATCAAAATCTGAACCCACAAGAGGATAACAAGATAAGACTACCCAGAATGGCAAAGAAGCACAATTTCTTAGAGATTCAGGGAGGGGGCACAGATTAATTCTGGATGAAATATGGAATTTTCGACCGGGTGTTTGTAGATATCATTTTGAATATTTTAAAGTATTTCATCAAATTCTACTTAATTAAAACACAAAGGATAAACACTATATTTTTATGTTTGGAGAAATCTCTATACAATGGGATTTTATATGTATTTGGTGACTAGGAAGTTTTGAAAATGAAATGTTTCATAAGCTCATGTGTTGGAGTTCTTGTTTCTGAGGTTATATCTCTATTATATAATGCTGTGAAACAAACAGGGGTATAAAATAATAGCAGATGGACACTAGTTAATAAGGAAATATCTTAATGCTTAAGGTCAAGTTGAGAAACCTAGAAGTTTCCAAATATCACTTTGCCAAGTAATTTCAGAAAGTCACCCCAGCCTTCAATGTGAATCTATGTGGACTTCTGGGCTCCTAGTATATTTGGATTGCAGTTGTCTGCTTGGAAGTAAGAAGAATATTTGGTATCTCTTCTGTGGTTTAATGTACGTGATACCAAGTAGGATCATAGGCAACATTCCACCTTTTTGTTCCATGAGAGGAGATAAGTCCTTATCTTCAACTATGTCCTGTAAAATGTAGTATTTTCATGACATCTATTCAATTCTATCTTTAGAGAGAATATAAATCTTCCTGGAGGAACTAGCATCGTCTTTAAAGCTTTACATTTAGCTACAGAATGATCCAAGCAGAGACAGTAACTCCTTCATGAATGGTCCTTAATTTTGACTTACAGATTTTGACTCTGTAGGAGACATTTCTTTGCCTGTGTTCAAGTAGTTCAAAGCTTCCCTGATGAGACTGATAGGAAAGGCATTGACTTGCATCAATTGTGATGATAGGTTTTATGACTGGACTGAGATCAGAAATTCATTTTACAGACCACTGAACAATTGCTAAATGCCTGCTCACCTCAATTTCAAACCATTTACTAATAATTTTAGTTCTTGGGTGGGTTTTTATAAATGCTGACTCAATAATACAAGGGTAAATCTTTAAGTTATTGGGGAAAAATTGGAAAATTTTGGTTTAACATATGAAGTCATTGACTTAAAATTATTTTTGGCTTAATCTCTTACATATAATTTTACAATTCAAAAAGCAGCAATTTCACCAAATACCTCATAGTAAATTTGAGTACTGTTTTCAAAGAAGGCATTTATGAGGAATTTAGCTAATATTAAAACATAAATTAACTTACTATGATTTTTGTCTTCTTTACTCTGGTATTTCTGCTTTTATGTGTTTAGACCATTATAAACAAATCAATCATCTACCTCTGGGATTTAATAGCGATACTTTAAACATAATATCCATTTAAATAAGTGAGTACTTAACATTAAAATTACTAGTATTCAATGTAGTCTTTTTGTTCTGTGTGAACTGGATACATAATGTGGCGACCAGGCAAATTTAGATTACAAAATGAATTAGCAAACTCTCTCTTACATTTCAGCAGCTTCATAAGCAACAAAGCCACTTTTTTTTTTTTTTGACAGAGTAAGAGTTCAGTGTTGCAGACTATGTCAGTTGCCTCTGGACTTTCAGGATGTCGGCCGCCATATGCAACAATCATCTCATAGAGCATGGACATGGCCAACTAAGTAAACACGGTAGAGAGTAAGATGCAGTCAAGGAAGTTTGCTGGGATATCCTAAGGTACCATAAAGCATTTAGTAACAGGAGAATCCTTAGATGGTAAAGCATGTATAAGTGCTGTGATTTGTGGTTTCATTTGACAGATTTAGTTAAGAGTTCTTTAAGTAAAGAGAGTTGTTGGCTAATGAATCTAATATAGTAAGGGGTAGGTTAGCCTTTTTATGGATTGACTCAGCAGTTGGCTGAGATGGGTCAGCAGTTAAGAACACTGCCTCCTCTTCCAAAGATTCTGAGTTCAATTCCCAGCAGCCACATGATGGCTCACAACCATCTGTAACGAAATCATGTGCCCTCTTGAGGAAGAGACCTGGTCAGTTGTCCTCATCACCTTAGACCATGAAACCCATTATGGACAAGTTCAACAAAACTGCCCTATATGAGCAGTCCATGCATGTGTCAGCATTGCCAGGGCATAAATTTCATTCATTCATTTCATTCAAAATTCAGGTCATCTCTTTTTTTCCAAGGTGGAATTAGGGGCTTACAGAGGATCAGAATGGGTTATCATTCTACCATCCCCCAAAAAGGAGATTTATTCTTCATTTTTCTCTTCTTCTAGAGGGTCTCCAATTGTGATAACACCCAAAGTGGCAGAAATACCTCTTCAGAATTTTTATGGCAGCATGACAAAAATATTGCTTATACAATTATTGAAAAGCATCGCAAAAACCACTGCTTATAGTTCTAACTGATGTTGTCTAAGTCTCATACCTATCTTTGGAACTAAGAATTTTAGTTTTTTTTTTTTAATACATAAGAGCTGTCTAAAAAGAATAATATATGGAGAGTTCTAAGATGCTGCGGTGGTTTCATGTGACAAGAAACCAATGTTATTAAGATAATATTATATTTGTTAGATGAATTACTAACCTTTTAATATGAAAATTATCTCATTACTATGTTTTGAAGTTTTGAGTTAGGTAAATGTTTGCTAGTTTGTTTGTTTGTAATTTAGTGTATTTGGATACAGTCTTCTTTCTTTCCAGTGTAGTCTTTATCCTAGAATACTCTTCCCTCAGCCTCCTGAATGCCAGAGATTTAGGCATCTACCAATGTGCCTCATTTACAGTGCTCTTTTAATCAGAAATAGTTCTGGGTAAAACTAAAAATCATCCTTTCATTTGCAGGGCAAGTTGTAACTTAAATTTTCATGTGAAATTATCTGATTTTCAAAACACAATTCTATATCAAAATACTTCTATGAATTGATTTTGGACCTCTAACATTTTTTTTTCTTCAAGACAGGGTTTCTCTGTAGCTTTGTTTCTTGTCCTAGAACTAGCTCTTGTAGACCAGGCTTGCCTTGAACTCAAGAGATCCTCCTGCCTCTGCCTTTGGAGTGCTGGGATTAAAGGCTTGCCCCACCACCAACCCGGCTTGACCGCTAACATATTATTCTCCAACCTATTCTCCTAGTTTATGATGATGATCCCTCCAGAATGGAAGATGTTGCAGCTGTTTATTTGTGGATAAGGAAGGTTTTGACAACTCAATGTTTAGTTAAAGTAATACTAGGATTTTACTATAGTGTTTTCATACCCTACTGACCCCTAGTATAATAGAGGCTGAGAGCTTCTAGAATTCTACCTCATTTCAATTTCCTCCCTCAAAACTACTATAAAAATTATGCTTCAACTTTAAATTAAAAAATATAAAGAAGTCAAATATATTAAAAGAATTATTTAGATATTGACTTAAAACAAAATAAATAATTAATTAAAGATTAAGTGAAGTTCATTTAATCTAATACTAATTAATCCTAAGCAAATTGGAATAAAAAGTTATTCCAAGTGGTACATTTGGAAATAGCAAAATTATTAAAGCAAATTTAAGCAAACATTTATCATGAAGAAGCATGTATTCTGCACAGAAAATAGTACCCTCAATTAATATCTATGGTTTTTGTTCATTAGTTTTTAAATTAAGTTTGGAAAATGACATTGTTTAACTTAAAATTCACTACCATTTTAGTAATTAAAGAATGAGGTTTTTGTTTATTCATTTCCTGATACTTAATACAGTTATGGTCCTTTTGTGAGCAGCCATTCTACTGTGTGATTCCCCTCCTGACAAGCAGTCATTGTTTTATCACAGCAATTCATGGAATTGGCATAAGAGTTTAGGACAACAACTTCACATAGTATATTTAGAAATGGACACATATGAACAATTTCCATCCTGAATGTTGCCTAAATAATAGATCTCTTGTCAAATATTGTGTTAGGGTGCTTTGAAAATTACATGTAGGATCTCTGTCTCTATCTCCATCCATCTCCAGATGAAGGTTCTATGGTGATATGCAAGATATTAATCAGTATGGCTATAGGATAGGGTCATTTCAGGTTCTCTGTCCTCATCTGCCCCAGGAACTAACTGGGGACATCGCCCTGGGCACCTGGGAGCACCAAATCTCTTGCCAACCCTAAGATGGCTCCCTTAATTAAGATGTGTGCTTCCCTGCTCCCCTATCCGACCTTCCTTTATCCCAAAC
>NW_026067988.1:1792134-1814180 GCF_014885135.2 Alexandromys fortis
ATGGCGGACAATGAGGGCTGCTGAGAAGCCAAGGACAATGCCACTGGGTTTTGATCCTACTTCATGTTCTGGCTTTGTGGGAGCCTAGCCAGTTTGGATGTCCACCTTCCTAGACCAAGATGGAGCAGGGAGGAATTTGGACTTTCCACAGGGCAGGGAACCCTGACTGCCCCTCAGACTGGAGAGGGAGGGGGAGAGGAGTGGGGGAGAGGGGGAGAGGAGAGGGAGGAGGGGGGAAAAGGGAGACGGGGAGGGAAATGGAAAAAAAATTACATGTAGGATCATGTAATTATCTTTGTTATTAAGATTTATAATTGTTATGAATTGGTAAATAAATTCTTATCATTTTACATTTCAGAAGCTTTTAAAATTTACCTTTTAATATCCAGTCAATAACAGCTACAAAATCTCAAAAGTGGTAGCTATTAGATGATGGCTCTTTTACTAAGCCAATCTTCAAGAACTGCTATCCTGATAAAAGAAACCAGCCATGTTGTTAAATTGCTGCCTGGCTTAGTGCTCTGTGAAGAAGAACATGGCTATGAGCAGCAAAGGGCCATTATGTCTTAAGTGCATACAGAGGTCATCTAAACTTGCCTTAATCTTTTCTCCATTTTCCACAGTCTGTTTAACAATCACTACCGTTGACATTCATACTTCCTTCCTCCTTTGTTATAGCTTGGTTTGTCCTGACCTATTTAGTTTAGACCAAACGTACTATCCTGCCACCAATGAGAGTTCTGGGTTACCTATCTAGAGACCAAACAACTCTGAGACAATTTGTTAAGTGATTTGAGAAAAATAATACAAAGGAATAAGACATTTTTTGGCTAGCAGAACAATCTAAAAATGTTAAGAAGTCACATTAATGAGCTCAAGAAATCTGTCAAGTTCGAAAAATGTATCAAATCTATTGCAATTAGTTTATAAGACTTATATTTGGACATCATAGCCTTTTATAATATCCTACAAGCTGTAGAGCATGTTAATTGCAGTTCATATAGCAACAGGTAAGTTAAAAACTGCTGACATATCAATACTTTTTAATATAGAGTGAAATTTTCTATATTTCAAATGAGGATATACTTGAATATAGAATGGCCCAAATGGTAAAACCACCAGATGCAGGAAAAAATATGAGTTTCTGTTAGTGGAGGATATTTGAAATAAGTGTAGATATAAGAAATATAGCTTTTTATGAAGACGATCGGACACATTTAAGTATTTTTTCAATGTTTCAAAACATAACATATGCTGTATTTCTGAAAACTGTGTTTTTATTAAGCTCGTACAAGAGTATCTGAGGCCATGTACCAGAATGGTTGAAAGTACCCACTACAAAGAGGAAAGTTTCACATAAAAGCCATAACTCTGTAAGGTTTGCTTGTCTGTGACCTAAGATGACCTAAGGGTCTTCTTATACTCCCAAATTTAAATTAAACTTTTTGTTTCTGAAATTGAGACTGTAAAGTCCTCCTTTCTAATGCACTTACTTAAGAAAATTTGACCCTGCTTTTCCTATTTGAAATATAAATCTTTCAAACTCTGGGCAACTCTAAACTCCAAGGATGTTTCCCCAGTAACTAATGCATGTCTCTGAAACATAGAGACAGTGTTGCTTCTCCATAGATGCTGTGAAGCTCCAGTAAGATTAAACAAGCAATTAACATGTGCATGAGTGACTTATATCAGACAACAACATTCCCATGACCTCCAGTGTTTACCACTGGTTTATCTCAGAATTTGGAAAGCACCCCTACCATTTGTTTTAGGAGCTGATTTTTGAGTTTCAGTCTTGATTATATTCTTTATATTGTTAAATTCTTGTATTGTCCTTTTTTGCCTATAAATCTATCTTATTATGTCTGGAACACATTTTGACAGATCATCCTGTACATTATAGTAGATCCTTGTCTCATACCTTGGCACAGTGAGTGCCAGTTACATGTCCCAGTTTACACTAAAATCAAATTTCTCATTTCAGTTTTCAAAATTTTGTTTACACATGGTACAACTCAATGGAAATCCACTAATTTGAAGTTTATGTATTTAAGTTGAATCATGGGAATATAACCTGTTTCTTCAGTACTTAGAGGAATGTAGTCCCAGGAAAGCTGCTTAAACACCCTGATTATCTCCTTTGTATTAATACCTAATAATGAGTCCTACCTCTTATATGATTTATATCAAGCATATCTTATAGTAGAAACACCTTAAAATAAGTTATATAGCAGAATCCCAGCATATATATGTCCAAATGATCTCTATTCAACTACACTTGCAGTAGTTGAGAACATGTAGAAAGACTCATGTGACTTGTCGGGATAGTTTTCCTGGACCTCCTGGAGGAAACTATTGAAGAACTAATTATGGACCAAGAAAAACATTGTCTTACAGAATGATGGGAGACAAATGTAAAACCACAAACACAGCTAGGGTGGAATCTTAATAACCTTTTCTGAAGCATCCTCAGTAGTGAGAGGCTTGAGTCATTCCTTTCATGTGGGTCTCCTTAGGAAGATTTTATATACTATATTAGTAAAGACAGAACTTCGTGCATGCTTGGATTCATTTAGAAGTATATGCACACGAATAAATATAGTGTACATTATAGGTGAGCAAGAGTATTTTTAAATGATTTAAAATATCTGGCAAATTTTTCTACATTTGTTGATTTTAGATATTTGTCCTCCATTTATTACTTATGTCTTCAGAATAACAGATCAACAGAAATATGAATCTAAAGACTGAGTAGTGGTCAAGAGAGTGCTTGAGCTGGTAAATGGGTTATGCATCATGATAAATCATACCCATACATTTAAGTTCACAATGCTAATCATGTCTATTTTCCATATGAGGAAGCAGGTACTGGAAAGACAACCTGTCTTTCAAAGACCATATGTTTATGCAGTGTTAGAATCCACATGACTGCTAACCAGGCACATTGCTTTGGGGAAAATCAAAGGCCTTCCCTACTATATCTAGGCTGAGCAAGGTATCCATCGAAAGATAATAGGATTCCAAAAAGCCAGTAAAAGCAGCAGGGATAAATCCTGGTGCCACTGCCAGTGACCCCACAGTCTACCCCAGACATACAACTGTTACCCACATTCAGAGGGACTAGTTAGGTCCTATGCTGATTCCTTCCCTGTCCTGCTGGAATTGGTTAGCTCCTATTAGCTCAGGTAAAATATTTCAGTGAGTGTACCCATCATGGTCTTGACCTCTTTGTTCATATTCTCACTCCTCACACTCTTCAACTGGACTTTGGGAACTCAGTCCAGTGCTCCAATGCAGGTCTCTGCCTCTGTTTCTATCAGTTGCCAGATGAAGAAGGTCCTGTGGTGATATTTAAGGTATTCATCAGTCTGACTACAGGGCAAGGCCAGTTCAGGCACCCTCTCCTCTATTGCTTAAGATCTTAGCTGGGGTCGTCCTTGTGGATTCCTGGGAATTTCTCTAGTGCCAGGTTTCTTTCTAGCCCCATAATGACTCCCTCAATCAAAATATTTTTTTTCTTTTTCTCATCTTTGCCCTTCCTCCCTCTCAATTATCCTGTTCCCTCAAGCTCACCTTCCCCTTCTCCCATTGTCTTCCCCCTACTTCTCCCACCTCAAAGTCCCCAGTTTTGTAGGCAATCTTGTCTATTTCCGCTTTCCAGGTGGATCTATGTATATTTTTCTTAGGGTTCACCTTGTTACTTAGGCTTTCTAGGATCAATATCCTTTGCTTTACAACTGGTGTCCGTTGGTGAGTGAATACATACCATATTCATCTTTCTGGGTCTTGGTTACCTCACTCAGGATGTTTTTTTTTTTCCTAGGTCCATTCATTTGCATGCAAATTTCAAGATGACATTGTTTTTTTTTTTTTTTTTTTTTATACTGCTGAGTAATACTTTATTGTGTAAATGTTCCACATTTCCTTTATCTATTCTTCGGTTTGCTCATAGACTGTTTTCATATTCTTGTTTGAGTTGATTTAAAAAAAATCTTTATAGTTCTCTGCCATCCTCGTTATGCATGAAATGTGCCTACATGGAATATACCATGACTTTGGAGACAGTAATGCCTTAGCTTCAGGCTCTCATAGATAAAAAGCAGATAGCTATATTGAGAGACAGAATAAAATGGAGGGTGAAAAAATACTTTTATTTGAGTTTTTTTTCTTTTTTTGATTTGACAGACTAAATATTTTATGACCTCTTATGGAATAATCTTTTTGTAGACTCTAAAGAAGTCACTCTGATTGGTTTAATTAAAAGCTGAACTGTCAATAGCTATGCAGGATTTCCAGAAATAGCAGATGCTATGAAGAAGAAGGGCAAAGTCACAAGAAGAATCCACGAGAAGCAGAGAAAGCAGGAAGAACAGTACATAGATGAGGCAAATGAATCTTGGGGCAGCACATAAATAAATGTTAACTTAAGTTATAAGAGATAGCCAAACACAAGCCTAACTTACCAGCCAGATTTTCATAATTAATAAGTCAAGACATCTGCTGAGCAACCTATGTTACTGGTTTCTATAATGTGTTTTGAGTTATCTCCTTTTTTAACAAAACACAATCTCATTTTAAAATTCTATTTTTGGTATAATATAAATAGTATATGTTATACCACTGTAACATTTCCTGAAATGTTTGATTTATTTAAAATATATATGGCTCATTAAATGATTCTCAGTGTATCTTAGGATATGCAGGTCTTGGAATGAAGTACTTTATAAGGAGAGTTAGAGAACTAAATTTATCCATTAGATACATGCTTGTGTGCATTTGGTGCTTATTCACAAGTAGAACTAATTTTCTATTAATAATGCTTTTTGTTCTTAATAAAACTTTTCCCTTAGAATTTTGGACAAGGTTGCTCACAAAATTACCATGCTCCGAAGGCTTGGTGAAAGACTATATGTGGAAACAATGTATACAACCACAGTATCACAATTTTCAAAGGAAATGTTTCCGCCTTCTTCTAACATTCCTCAACAGTACACGTTCTAGAGGAATTCCTCAGACTTGAAAAGAATTTACCTTCTGAGTATTAGTGAACTACTTAAGTAACAGTGCCATGAATAAATAGATCATAAATATACACATATTAAGTTCTTGGTCTCTTTTGTTAAACAGGCTCAGTATTCTAAAGTTAAATGAATTTGCTTGAAATTCAACTTCAATGTTTTTCTGCACTCATTTTCACATGTGAAAATTTTCACATTTTCTCTGTGAAGAAATTCCTACTCGTCCAGAAGAGGAGTAATTGATTATCGGCTCTTCCTATATACTTGCCTTGCTCTATCTACACATGGTCTTCTTCTAGGTATTGTAAACAAAATGGTCAGCCGAGCTTCTTTTGAGATGCATGGGCATTACCTTTCATACTTTGAGTATATCTAATATGTTATGCATTAGATATACTGCACATATATTAAATACACACACACACACGTCTCCTCTTAGTCCTTCCTCAGCATGTTGATTGGCTCAGAGTATTATTTAAGAACTATATCTTGGGTGAATGAAGGCAGAAAAGCTCCAAAATGGAAATCAAAACTAGAGAGGAACATTCCCAGATGGCAGGATGGAGAAGGAGGAGCTGCCTTAATGTTAAGCTACAGAAGGGTTGAAAAATAAAGGAGAACACGAGAAACCAGGAAGGTTTGATTGTTATGCGTGTGTGCCTCAGGGTTTTTCCCCCCTCAATTTTAATTTTAATTTTTTAGCTCCAGCTGGCAGAGCCCATGCCTCCCTTACCAGCTGCCTGCCTGAGATGCTGGCTAGCTGCCAACAGCTGTGCCTGTGGAAACAGGGCTCCCCCAGTACCCAAAGCGGGCTACTGAATATCATTTCTTTAAGCTTTCTTGAGAACATCCATTTCTTAACATTTAAACTTAAATCAGTTATCATTTGGAGCATCAACTTTGTCAAATTTGAAATAGATTGGTTCTCAAAAGAAATGTTTATTTTACCCTCAACTTTATTTTAATGTTCTCATTTATATATTCTAATTACAATTCAGAAATTTGTTAATGATTTCCCACAGTACAAAGGTGTTTCAAGACCAAAATATCATAACAAAAATAGATATCACATTTGAGTGGCTCCTTGTGGTAGCTTATTTCAAATTGCTTTATCTTTATTTTGGGAGAGTTGGGGGCTCATTTGAATTCATGCTTCTTTCAATATTGACCACAAATTGTCACCTGATAGTATCAGTTCAATGACCTATACAAAATAAATTAGCAATCTCTATCTACTTTCTGCTGGATATGTGTCCAAATCACAGTTGGACATCTTGTTAGCTGCCTCAGTTAAGATTTCAGTGAGAGAATAAACCATCCTAGACTAATACCCCGGGAGACTGTACTTCTGTGTACTAGAGACTCATTAACACATGTTTTGCATAGAGACTGACCGCAGCATACTTGTTCTAACAGGCTTTCCTACTCTGAGACATGGTAAATGTCTATTGCAAATCCTATTGACATTTAATTTTAAAATTATCTTCTGTATTTGTTTGCAATTTACTCATGATGTATGCATAATTCCAATCTGTTGAAATATTGATTCTGACTTATGATTTAGTAAACTAAGGAACGCTTGAGTTGAATATTAAACTTGAGAAGTGATTCATAATATATTACATTTATATTGCCCTTTAGAGTTTCACAAAGTACCTCCTTGAATACTATCTGTGAGTATATTTGGGAAAGAATTATGTTTAATTCATGTTTATATCATTAGCATGTAATCAGTGCTAGCACATGGCAGCAACATAATACAGTTTTTTTCCTCATAATAGTGTTTTTAATGAACTTATTTAAGTCTCATTTCTCAGGAAATGAAAACCATGATTGTTTTAAAATCTGCCCACTGAATCTTTGACCCTTCCCATATTAGTGTTTTATTGCTGTTGTAGCATAGTATTCTAAAGTTATTAGCTTAAAGTAACATAAATTTTCTGCTTTGCAGGTCTAAAGGTCAGAAATGCAAAATGGATCAAATTCTATGTAGAAGTCTAATATACTCATGACAGCAATTGAAAAATAGTTGACTTGTTCTTGTAGTTTCTCGGGGCTATCTTGTCTCAGTGCTCTGGGATCTACTTAGGTTCTCCCTTTGTTTTCTCTCTGAAGTAAACTCTCATGGTCTTTCTTTGGAAGTCTTTGGGTTTACATGAGCCCATAAGTATCATCCTAGATGAGCTTACAATCTCAAAATCCTTCAGTATTTATTAAAAAGCCATGTAAGGCAACTTTCATACATTTCTTACATCCGAAGGAGGAATTGAATTGTTTATCATGTACTCCAAAGATTGAGTTCACTCTAATAATGTGATTGCTGACTGGCTTTAGAGACTTATGTCAAGTGTAGAAAGGGAAAGAAAAACAGGAAATGCTTTTCTATCCCAGTTTACCTGAGTCAGAATGTTTCTTACATAGCCTTTGCTTTCTTGTTCTTTGATACTTTAAGCTAGAACACGAGTAATGCAATTCTGTTGAATACACCATTCTGCAGTCAGTACCAGGATCATGTATAGACAGGCCACACAGAGAAATGGCAGAAAATAAGCAGGTATGCATCTTTCCATTTTATTGGTAAAATCAGAGATTAGACCATGACAAGTAACAAGACTAAAACTTTCATAAGACCAATATAAGTTAAATTTGAGTGCATTGGTATTGTTTAAGAAGACCTGGACCATATCTCTGGTCCAGGGTATGGGTCTATGCATCTGCTCCCATCCAGCCTTTAATAGTTACTTGCTATGTAACTTAAAACATAATCCTGAATATGTCTGTATTTTAGTCTTCTCCGGTATAGGATCAGTATGATAAAGTGTAGTTGTTAGGAATTATATGAAGACTAACTGCTATAATGGACAAAGAAAACCAAGGTCTTATATTATTATTATCAGGATCAAAAGATATTATTTAGCTTTTGAGTTACAAATTCACTACTGCAGCCTGAACTATGTCCTTTGCAAATATTCCTCGGTATTACTTGAGGATTCAGCTGTATTATTTGAGCATGTCCTAAACGACTGAATTATAGCATCTCTGTGTATGTGTGTGTGTGTGTGTGTGTGTGTGTGTGTGTGTGTACATGTGTATGCATGTGTTCCCTAATAAGTAGTTCTGTTTTCAGGCATATGGAGGTCAGAGGTCAATCTCCACTGTCATTCCCTGATGCCATCTACATTGTTTTGAGACAGGGTGTCTCAGGGGATTGTCACCTAAGCTAGTCCATCTGATCAATGTGCCCTATGTACTTGCCTATTTCTACCTCCGAACTGACAGGATTTGCACTAGAAGTAGCACCATTATTCTAAGTTTCTCCTCTTTCTTCTCGTATACAATGCATTCCAACCATAACCTCCTTTCACTCTATTCCTCCGAGTTTCTCCAGAGCCTCCTGTTCTTCTACTCACCTCAGTTCCAACTACATCCCCCTCTTCTAGATACACTGCTCTTCCATTCCCTTAAAAAAAAGATATCAACTGAACACAACATAAAAACATCCAATAAGATTAGGCTCAAAACCTCATATCAAGGCTGTATTAGGCAACCCTGTAGCAGAAAAAGGGTCCGAGGAGCAGACAAAAGAGTCAGAGACATCTCTACTTCCTGTTTTGAGTCCACCAAAAATTCCAAACTGAACCACCCTAGTGGGCGCCATCTGTTGAAATAGGAGCGGCGGCAGGGCTGCGTCCTCGGCACCCGGCCGCCCGCATGGCTAGCTTATGCCCGAAATAATTACACGGAAACTGTATTCTTTCAAACACTGCCTGGCCCGACTAGTTCCAGTTTCTTATTGGCTAGCTATTACATATTGTTCTAACCCATTTCTAATATTCTGTGTAGCCCACGAGCTGGCTTACCAGGGAGGATCTTAACCTGCGTCTCTCTGGAGCGGGAGAATCATGGCGACTCTCTCTCAGCTTCTTTTTCCCACAATTCTCTTTTGTGTACTCTGCCTACCTAATTTTCTATCCAATAAAATGGGCCAAGGCAGTTTCTTTATTAATAAGAAATCACTCCTACATCACCTAGAACCTATGAGAAGACCTAGCACAGACCCATGCATGCTCCCTGATTGCTGATTCAGGCTCTGTGAGTTCCCATCAGTGCTCCTTAGTTGATTCTATGAGCCATGTTCTTGTGGTGTCTTCCACATCCCCTGGCTACTACAATCCTTCCTTCCCCTCTTAGCTCAACCTAATGTTTGGGTATGGGTTTATGCATCTGCTCCCATCAGCAGCTGCCAAGAGGAAGCCTTACAATAGTGACTGAGATAGACACCAATATATAAGTACAACAGACTAACTTTAGGAAACATTTCATTATTTGTTTGTTTATTTACTAATTAATCTATCTATCTATCTATCTATCTATCTATCTATCTATCTATCTATCTTGTCAGTTGTGTTTGGTTTGACCCTATGTCTGAGCCATTCAGCTTCAGGTTCCTGGTCACTCAGACAATATAAAGCATGTTTTGGAAGTTGCTTAAAATGTACTTCCTGTTAACTTAGGTAATAATATATCTTTCTGGAGTCTTTGATGGAGTTGAAAAATAGTTATAATCATAGTTTTCCTCAGTTATAATAAAAGATAAAGTAGATATAAATGTTGTAACTATAATTCTTGCTTGATAACTGTTTTGTTATATGTAATTTTACTATGTTAAATTTAAAACTTTTTTATTTAAACAGAAAAGGAGAGGTATGCTGTGATTAACATTAATGAATAAAGAAACTGCTTTGGACCTGTAGAAGGGCAGAACTTAGCCAGGCAGGGAAAACTAAACTGAATGCTGGAAGAAAGGAGGCAGAGTCAGGGGGAAGCCATCTAGCCCCACTGGAGACAGATGCTAGAACTTTACCAGGTAAGTCACAGCCTTGTAGCAATACACAGATTAATGGAGATGGGCTAAATCAAGATGTGTTAGCTAAGAAGAACCTAGAGCTAATGGTCCAATTTAATTAATACAGTTTCTGTGTGATTATTTTAGGACTTAGCAGCAGGGAACTAACTAGTGGCCTCCCTATAACAATCCATGAGTCCCTCCAGCCCTCATTGCTACTTAGCCTCTCAGCTTCTGTGAATTATAGTTTGATTATTTTTCTTAAGAGCTAATATGCACTTAAAAGTGAGTGCATATGCTGTTTGTCATTCTGAGTCTGGGTTACTTTACTCAGGGTGATTTTTCTTTCTAGTTCCATTCATTTGTGTGCATATTTCATACTGTCATTATTTTCTAACAGGTGAGTAATATTCCATTGTGTAAATGTACCATGCTTATTTTTTCAGTGTTCAGTGGTGAACATTTAGGTTGTTTCCAGTTTATGGCTATTATGAATAAGAATGTTTTGAACATAGTTAAGCAAGTGTCCTTGTAGTGGGATGGATTATCTTTGGGTATATACACCAAGAGGTGGTATAGTTGGGTTTTGAGATGGATCAATTTCCAAATTTTAGAGTAATAAAAATAGATATGGATTTCCATATTGGCTGTTCAAGGATGCACTAGCTTCAGCAATGAAGGTATGTTCCACTGCTCCATATCCTTGCCAACATGATTTGTCAGAATCGTTGCTTTTGGTAGTCATCCTAACCATTTTGATAGTGGTAAAAAGAACTCAGAAATAGTTTTGATTTGCATTTTTCTAGCAGTTAAGTATATTTAACATTTAAGTATTTCTCAGCCATTTGTGATTCCTCTATTGAGAATTCTGTTTAGATCTGTACTCCATTTTTAATTGGATTGTTTTATTCATTAATGTCTGATTTCTTGAGTTTCTGTATATATTTTGGATATTAGAACACTGTCTGATGTATAGTTTGTAAATTTTTTTTTATTCAGTAGACTTTCTTTCTGTCCAATTGACAGTATCCTTTGTATTACAAAAGATTTTCACTTTCATGGGTCAGACTTATTTTTCATTTCTAGAATTCCCTCAGTTTGTATTTTCTTTTTTCTTTGTATTTCTGTCTTCTGGCCTTGAATCGTTTCCTTCAACAGCTTGTTTGTTTGTATTTTCTTGTCTCTTTGGCTCCCCTTAAGAGATTTATTCAAATCCTTCAAGTTTTGTTTGTTTTTATTCAATTTATTTAAGGGATTTATTCAAATCTTTTCTCTAAGAACTTCTATGCCCTTCAAAAATTTGTTGTTTTGGTCTTTTTCTGTGCTTCAGCTGTGTTGGAATATTCAAAGCTTGCTGTTGTAGGATAGCTGTGCTCTGTTGATGAAACAATGCCCTTCTTGTTGCTGATTCTTTCCTACATTGGCAACTAAACTTCTGGGTTTAGGGTGACTATAGGTATAGGTACTGATTTTTGGGTTTGTCTTTGTTCCTTGGTTTCTGTTTCTTCTCTGGTCTTATGGCCTGTGTTGCCTCTGATTGGGCAAGGTGTCTCTATCCAAGATGAAACTGGACTTGCGGTGCCTTACATGGTCTCTTGTCAAGCATGGAGTCTCTGTCTGAGCTGGAGGATGGAGTTTTGGTGGCCAGTGTGGCTTCTTGTTCATCAGTGTCTCCATCTTATTTGTGAGCTAGGATATTGTGACATAGAAGGGAGGGAGATTGTTATTGGAAAAAATGTCAGAGTGTGGCATCAGGAGATTGTAGGAAATCTTATTGCAGGCAGCCCACCAGTCTTTCTGGAAGGTTTGGCCTATGTTTAGGTAAGGGGTGTCTAATGGACTTATGGGCTGAGACACAGCAACAAAGGAAGGAGGATCACTGAAAGTGGAAAACTCAAAGTGGAAAAGTTGCTTGGGTGGGTGGCCTACCTGGTCTTCTAGAAGGCTTGGCCTGTGTTTGGGTAGGGAGTGCCTACCTTATGGATTCTAGGGAGAGTGGGAAATGTTTGCAAGCTTGTAGCTTGTTTTGTCTTCTGGCAGCCATGGATGTGTTTGGTCATGGGGTGCCTACCCTAGTGAACTGAGAGACTGGGAAGATACAGTATTCCAAGCATTTATTCTGGTCACTGGACAGCAACCTAACAACTTAAGTGGTTAGGATTGTATAGCCAGCACTGCACCCATTAAGCAATCTCCCAGACACCTTTCATGTACCCAGAATGTCACCCAGAAATTTTGGGGGGAAAGCACAGAAATACCCCAAATTCATTGTAGCATTGCTTGGTATGGGATTTATGAATCTAATGTTCAACAGGAATCCCTAACAGGTTCTAGAATGTTTTACTAACATCCACACTTTTTTTCAGAATGATGAAGAGGATATCACTTAGAGATAATGCACATGCCAGCAAATCAATTCTTTGTCCTAATTTCTTTCTTCCCATGATCAGTGAATCTTTAAACACTTACTGCTTCATTTGCCTCCTCCCTGTGGCAGTTAAGGTAATTGTCTCTATCAGAAGCAAAGCATAACAGAAACTGAAGGCAGTGAAGAATTTGAGGACTTCTAGATCGCTCATGCCCTTTTTACTGTAACCTTATTATATATCTGAAACCAGTTTTATTTCTTGTGGCTTACTCTATTAGTGTGTGCTCTTTCGAAGATCAACTGTTACAACATTTTTATTATTGTTTAATAACATAATTCTTTATTAGTTCTCTAGGAATTTTAGGTCATACAGTCCAATCCTCTCCACCCTTCTATATTCACCCCTCACCACCATAATTTCCTTCCCCCAAAAGAAAACCACAAAGTAATTAAAAACAAAACAGAACAAGCAAACAAACAACAAACAACAAACATCAGCAGCAGCAGCAACAACAACAAAAACCGTTGGGAGCAGTGAGACTCCAGATCCTGAATTTCTTGTAATCCCCTGATCTGAGTGCCTACAGCTGCTCTGAGCACAAGACCTTCAGGAGTTCCTGATGGCAGGAGAGTGGTTTCTGGTGGGTTTGGCTGGGGCGTGGCTATCTCTATATAATCTGCCCCTGAACACAATAAAGGGGGCATTCTTGGGGAATTCAAGGATGACCCGTGTGGCTGTCTCTCTGTCTGTGTGTGTCTGTGTATTTTAGCCTCCAGCCCCCTTGCCTGAAGCTCACGAACTGGGTGCCAGCGCAGAGAGCACAGACACGGGGGCATGGTGTGCGGCAAAAAACACCTTTCTTCCACTACTGCCCGGATTCACAGAGACCCTGTAGCTCTCATTCCAAAGGAACAGTCCCTTCACATGCTCCAGCAGGACGTAGATGCACCAACCCAAGAGCCAGAATGTGGGTTTGCATGGTAGCTGATCTGATCAGTCGGGAAGTGCTGAGACGAACCCCCCACCCCTCAGGAAAGGTATGGTTCAGTCTTTCAGGGCCAGCTCTCCCACACTCATAGTGGCAGGTGAGGCCATCCCTCCTGAGTATAGGGACTAGCTAGCTCTCCAACGAGTGGTTGGACCAGCTCTCCGCCTGCAGTGTCCAGTGAGGGCCAGGACCAGCAATCCCAAGGCCAGTGAAGGGTAGGCTGGCTCAGCACAGCCCTCGCATTTCAATAAGTATTTTTTTTTTCCTGTGAACCTCTGCTGTAACACAAGCAGTGATGATCCATACGAGCCCTAATTGCAGCAGAATCATGGACCCAGAAATGGCTCTTGGCAGGAGCTTGTGCCTGGATGCCAGCATGGCCCTGGTGGCAGCAAAGACCACCCAGATCAATGTAGCCCTGGCAGCAGCATGGCCCCTGGTTACCAGCATTGTCTCAGGTGGCTTACCAGAACCCTGGTATCAACATGACCTTCAATGATACCAGGAGCCACAGACATCAACACAGGTCCTGGCTGAAGTAGAGTCATGGACCCCAGTAGCCCTGACTCACCCAGATTACAGAACAGGGCACTCAGATCAGTATGGCTCCACTGGTGGCTCACCTTTAAGTACCAACATATCCACATGTTGCAGTCTAGACATTGAACACCAATGTGGCTTCTATTGATGGGCCACAGACATCAACACTGACACCAGCTGTGGTAAAACCGCAACTAGTTGGGGTCCTTGGCGGTAGTCCAGCTCAGATGTTGCCATAGCCATAAGTGGCAGCACAGGCCACTCAGGTTGATATGATCCTTTTTTTTTTCTTGATTCTTTAATAGAGAGCGCCAATATTATGATTACAGCTAATTATAAAGACTACTGAATTCTTGCATTGGCATTGTTTTTTCTTATCTACCACCTTATGTGATTCATAGCAATAGCTATTGCTAGTAGCACATTCAATGTTCAAACCTGACTTCATTGTCTTCTCAGCCATTCATGACACATTCATGTCCCCATGGATTTTATCAAAAGTTAAGAGAAGTTTAATATACTTTTTGTGATTTAACACGTCATTAGAATTCCTCCAAAAAGTTCTAAAGTTAAAGAGAGGGGAAAAAATCAGTTTATATTAAGATTCCTACATCCGTTTATTTTTTCATTTCTATTTATAGTTATATCACCTCTGACCTCACAGGTATCTACACTATACATAGTCACATCCCCACATGCTAATGACTAGCGTTGTTCATAGCATAAATAAAACATTATTATTTGAGTTGGGTATTTTTCTTCAGAAACATTTCTTCCTGTGTTGATGAATGGCTGACATTTCTGTGCTGATTAGTGATTTGGTCAATGAATCATTCCTTCTGTCACTAAACATGTCAGAGAGAATTTTTAAATCTGATTTTTCTCCACATATTCTTATTTGTCCTCACATTTGAAGTAGAAACTTTACCATAATGGAAAATCCACATTGATCGGATATGAAAATATTCTTGAAACCTTCAGCTATTGAGAGTTTAAGAGTTAAAAATGGTTTATTGGTTTTGGCATTACTAAGGCACATAAAACAACATGTGATAAATTTTATAGTTTAGGAAAATTTTATAATCCAAGAGGAGGACAGTAATTTTTGTTTGCTTTTTTGTTTTGTTTTGTTGTTTATTTGACAGACATAGTGCCTCACTCTGTGGGTCTGGATCGAGAACTGTATGAGAAGCTGGCATTAAATTCAGAGATTTGCTAACTATATCACAGATGCATGTGTAAGACTTGAGCAAGAACCAGATAGACAATTGCCTGGTATGGATGACATAGGTGGCCACAAAATGCCATCCTTAGGAGAGGTGCTATTAACAATTTGTGGCTAGCAGGAGAGTCAGCTTTATTTAAGAATGTAGTCAGTAAGAGGCTACATATCTTACTTAGAAATTTATTGTCATGAAGAGACTCCATGACCACAGCAACTCTTATAAAGAAAAACATTTATTTGGAGTGATCAAACAGCTTAGAGGTTTAGTCCATTATCTTTATTTCAGGAAGCATGATATCGTGTAGGCAGATATGGGTACTAAAAAGGTAGCAAGAGTTCTACATCCTGATACACAGGCAGAGGGAAGAGACTGAGACACATAAGCCTTGCTTGAGCATCTGATACCTCAAGGCACTCCACCAGTGATAGTCTTCCACCAACAATGTCATATGTACTTACTCCAAGAGCTTCCATTGCTGCCAGTCCCTTTGAGTATATGGGGATATTTTACATTCAAACTTTCATGCTACACATGCTCCAATTAATGGTGAATATGAAGGGTTAAAACAAACAATTTTCTGATATTGATTTCTATAAGTGGCTATACAAGTTTTCACTCCATCCAACAATTCTCCTTGCCCCAAATACTCACCAGCATGAACTGTCACTTGTGTTATCAATCTTAGTCATCCTGACAGGTGTAGACAGAATCTCAAAGTAGTTTTGATTTGCATTTCTCTGGTGGCTAAGGATGTTCAGCATTTCTTTAAGTGTCTCTCAGCCGTTTGCAATTCTTTTATTGAGAATTCTTGTTTTGATATGGGTCACATTTTTAATTGGATTCTTTGGTCCATTAATGTCTAATTTCTTGAGTTCTTATATATTTTGGATATTAGACCACTATTGGATGTGTACTTGATAAGCTTTTTTGCCATCTTGTAGGCTCCCTCTTTGTCCAATTGATGGTATCATTTGTGTTACAGAAAAACTTTAATTTCATGAGGTCAGATTTATTAATGATTTGTCTTAGTAGGTGCACTAAATGTGTTCTGTTCAGAATGCTGTCTCCTGTGCCATTGCATTCAAGGCTGTTCTACACTTTACTTTTTCTATTCTTTTTGGTGGGTCTGTTTTTATGTTGAAGTCTTTGATCCACTTGTTCTTGAGTTTTGCTCATGGTGATAAATATGGATCTATTTGCATTTTTTACATGCAAACATCCAGTTAGACGAGCATCATTTGTTGAAGAATATTTTTCGTTTCCTTTGATTTTCTGGATTTTTTTTAAATAAAAACTCAGTTGTCCATGAGTGTTTGAATTTATGTCTGTGTTTTCATTTGATTCCATAGATCATCACATATGTTTTTATGATCATATTCTGTGATTAAAGTGACTATAACTCTATAGTACAGCTTCAAATGAGAAATGATAATACCTCAGCACGTTCTTTTATTATTAAGGGTTGTTTAAGTTATCCTAATTTTCTATTTTTCCATATGAAATTGAAAATTTCCCTTTAGGGAATTTTGATGGGGATTGCATTGAATCTGTGGGTTGGCTTTGGTAAAGTGGTCATCTTTTACTATGCTAATCCCACCCATCTCTGAGCATGGGAGGTCTTTCCATCATCTGATATGTTTTTCTGTTTCTTTCTCCAAGGTATTAAAGTTTTTGTCATATTTGTCTTTCATTTGCTTGTGTAGAATTACTACAACATATTTTATGTTATAAGAGGCTATTGTGAAGAATGTTCTTTCCCTGATTTCTCCCTCAGTCCATTTGCCATTTGTATTTAAGAGGGCTACTGAATTTTTAATTTCACTTTTTTAGCCATCCATTTTGCTGAAGTTGTTTATCAGTTGTAGGTTTTCCCTAGTGGTGGTTTAGGGTCACTCATGTATACTGTTATATCACCTGCAAATTATACTTTATCTTTTTTCCAATTGTTAGACCCTTAATCTATTTCTATTGCATTATTGCTCTACCTAAATTTTCAAGTATTATGTTTAATAGTTATACAGAGAAATGACAGCCTTGTCTTGTTCCTTATTTTAATGGAATTGCTTTGATTTTTTTTTCTCCACTTACATTTATGTTGGCTTTAGGCTTGTTGAAAGTCACCTTTATTGTATATGTTTCTTTTTTATTTTCCTCTCTAAGATTTTTATCATGAAGAAAAATTGAATTTTGTGAAATGTTTTTTTTTTTGACATCTACGTGGATGATCATGTTTTTTGTTGGTGTTGTTTGTTTTCCATTTCAGTTTGTTTGTATAGTGAATTACATTTACTGATATTTGTATGTTGAACTATTTCTGCATCTCTGGGTTGAAACCTACTTGATAATGGTGAATAATGTTGTTGATATTTTCCTGCGTTTGGTTTGTAATTATTATATTGTATATTTTTGCATCAATATTCATAAGGGAAATGGATCTATAATTCCCTTTCTTTGCTGAGTCTTTTTTTTTGTGATTTGGGTATCAGGGTAAATATAACTTCATTAAATGAGTTTAGGCTCTGTTCTTTCTGTTTCTGATATGTGGTATATATTGAGTCTTAGCATTAAGACTTATTTGAATCGTTGCTAAAATTCTGTACTAAACCTTTCTGGCACTGGGCTTTTTTTGCTTGTTTGTTTATTTGAGAGACTCTTAATGACTACTTCTATTACACTAAGGATTATAATTCTATTTAAATTGCTTATCTGCTCTCCATTTTACTTTGGTAAGTGTTGCATATTTAGAAGATTATCCATTTATTTTAAATTTTCCAATATGGTATAGAAATGGGGTTTTAGAGTATGCCCTACTGATATGCTGGATTTCCTGGGTTTATGTTGTAAAGTTTCCCTTTTTGTTTCTGATTTTTATTAAATTGGTTATTCTATTTCTCTTTTTTAGATAGGTTGAATAAGAGTTTGTTTATCTTGTTCATTTCTCGTATAACCAACTATTCATTTTATTGATACTTTGCAGTTTTCTTTGTTTCTATTTTATTGCTTTCAGCCCTCAGTATGAGTATTTCTTGTTCTATCCTTTTGTGTGTGCTTGTTTCATTTTGTTCTAAAACCTTCATGTGAGGTGTTAAGTTGCAGTATAAGATGACTCCATGTTTTTATGTAGGTACTTAGCGCTATGAAGTTCCCTCTTAGCACCTCTTTCATTCTATTCCTAAATTTGTGCACTCTTTGTATTCATTTTCATTGAATTTTAGAAAGACTAATTTTTTTCATTATTTATGTTTCCACCCAATTTAGTTCAGTAGAACATTTTTCTGTTTTGATGCATTTGTAAGTTTTCTGTTATTTTTAGTGTTTTTGACCTTGAGCTTTAATCTGTGGTTTTCTGACAAAATGCCAGGAGGGATTTTATTTTCTTTTATATTTTGTAATTATTGAGACTTGCTTTGTGACTGAGTATGTGGTATATTTTGAGAAAGTTCTGTGATATTTTGAGAGGAAGGTACAGTCTTCTGTGTTCTGGTAGAATGTTCTGGTAAATTCATTTGGTTTGTAATGACAGTTAGCTCCAACATTTCCCTTTTTAGTGTTTATCCTGGGTAACCTGTCCATTGGTGAGAGGGAGGTATTCAAATCTCCCTCTATCAGTGTGTGAGGTGCAATAATGTGGTTAAAGCTATAGTAATGTTCCTTTTATGAAATTGGTTTGGCGCATAGATTTAAATAATTGAAATATAATTCTGGTAGGTTTCTCCTTTGGAGAATATATTATCCTTCTGCAACTTTTTGATTAATTTTGTTTTATAGTCTATTTTGTTTGCTATTAAAATGGCGACTTCAGCCTGCTTCATAGGTCCATTAGCTTGGAATATCTTTTTTTTGGCCCTTCATCCTAGTATAAATGTGATATTGAGGTGTATTTCTTTCTTTTTTTTTTTTTTTTTTTTTTTTTGGATTTTTCGAGACAGGGTTTCTCCGTAGCTTTTGGTTCTTGTCCTGGAACTAGCTCTTATAGACCATGCTGGCCTCGAACTCACAGAGATCCGCCTGCCTCTGCCTCCCGAGTGCTGGAATTAAAGGCATGTGCCATCACCGCCCTGCTGAGTTGTATTTCTTATATGCACACAGCTCACTCAAAATAGAAAGGCCGAACTGTACATGAATACAGACTTCATCGCTATGTTCTAGTTGGTCTATTTGGCTACACGAAAAGGTACCCTATAGTCTATGGAAAAGGAAGCCTGGACACCAACCCAGCCACAAAACCCTAAACCTGCAATCTCTCCTGCCTGCAAGATGTGCTGGAGCAATTGTGACACAGAACTTGTGAGTGTGGCCAACCGATGTTTGCTTTAACTTGAGGCCCATGCCACAAAAGGAAGATCATATCCTATACTGCCTGGATGGCCAGGATCTTCAGACTGGAAAATTGAAAAAGTAAAATCAAACTTACTTGATGGAAAAAAAAAATCAATGAAATTATTCTTAATGATATTCTGCTGTGCTCATAGACCAGGGCCTTGTCCAGTTGTCATCAGAGAGGCTTCCCATGGCAATAGATGGGAGCTGATGAAGAATACCACAGTCAGCCCTCATGCAGAGAGAGGGGGTCTAAATTAAAGGTTTCCAAAAGCTTTCCGAGATCTAGGAGCCCCACCAGAAAGGGAGACTAAAGCTTACAGGAATCAGAGGGGATGGAAGACAGGAGAAAATGGTCCACTAAGCAGAGCCAAATCCTAGAAGTAGGAGTGGGTTTTTCTCTGACTTTTTTGCTTGCTTTTGGGATTTTTTTTCTTGTTAGGCTTCCATGTTCAAACTCAATGTGAGGACTTTTTCCTTGACTTATTATCTTGTTCAGCTTTGCTTTTTGGAGTCCTGCTTTTTTTTTCTGAACGTGAAAGAGAAAAGGAATGAATCTGGGGAAAATGGGAGGGGTGTGTTTGTGTGTGTGTGTGTGTGTGTGTGTTGGTCGAAGTAGAGAGAGGGCAAATTGGAATTTATGGTATGAGAAACTTATTTTTAATAAAAACAAAAACATATAAAGTTGCATTTATGAATTTATGAATGTCTCAAACCAATAAATAAAAGATAATGAGATAGCAAGCTAGTATCTGGGCATATAAACCAACACCTGTAATCTCAGTTACTGAGAATACAGAGTCAGGGAAGTCATAATTTTTATGCTACCCCTAAATCACATAGAAAATTCTAAGTCAGTATGATCTAGATGTGGTCATAAGGGCACAGATGTCATAGAGAGTAGAAGAGTCCCAAGAAATGACGTAAAAGGATTGTGTTAGGGATTCGGGAGTAAAATACTTTAAAAAGATCGAGGTTCAGTTTTAATGATGTGTAAATTAGATTTTAAGTTATAAAATATTTTTAAAGATGGAGAATTAATTCAGTTATTAAATAACAAGGTAAAATCTAAGAAGGAATACAGCCGTGAAGAGCGTGTGTGAAGCGCTGTGCATATAGCACAGTTCTTAGAGTTCTTGTCTAGGATCATGAAGCCCTAGGCTCCATCAGAACTGCACAAACAGGGCATGCTGGTGCAAAGAGATCCACTGAGATATACGTGGTTCAAACAATGTTGTACATTGATTTTGAAATATTACTAACTTATTTATCCTTCAATTTACAGAATTGTTCTGGTTTATTTATCAAACCGTCAATAGGAGTTGATCTGCTGTGAACTCTTGTTCATTTAGCTTTGTAAAATGGAGAAAAAAAATAAAGCCTAATAGAGAACAATTGTCATAGAAAAAAAAAAAAACAGCCACCAAGATAAATAGAACAAGTTCATTTAAAGGTTGTATTTTATCACAAACTTTTGAAGGAGACATTAATTTTAGGAGAGTATATGAAATAATTCCAAAAAAGATATCTGGGCTTTTTATTCTACTTTTAATTGGGTTGCTATTGTAGGACTTTCCTATGTGTAACAGTCATGTAATGTTCAGGTACCAGCCTTTCATCCATCTCTTCATCATACTGCAACTTTCAACATATTTTCTGTTCCATCCTCTCTGATGACCCTGAGAAACATATGAACTCAAATTATCTGTGATTCCCCACATGAGACCTGCAGAAATTCAAGAGTTAAAAACAAATGCCATCACGAGTAGAGAGGATAGGAAAGGGACTGCAATGGTATACACAATCTGATAGTGGAAAAGAGGAAATGATAAAAAGGGAAGCTATCTAGGGAAGAGGGAGGGAGATAAATGCAGGAGATAAATGCAGGAGAAGGATGGAGGTAGGAAAAAGGACAATAAGGATGTCTGAAAATCCACAAGGAATCATACTATTGGGTATTTACCCATTGAAGAAAAAAAAGAACACATAATTTCATAAAAGTATACATATAGAATTTCACTGAACTTTTCTCATCTGGGCTGATGGTATATAGGAAGAGCCAAAGACCCCCAGACATCAGTAGCCATCTTTTGAGTTTTTGACCAGGACTATCCTAAGATCCCCAAAGCACAGCCTGTTTATGTTTTACTTTGTGTTGCTGATTACTGCCCATCGGTAAACTGTAACTACCTATTTCTGAAGACTTAATACACTTCAGAAACATGGTCCAGGGACCTTGAGTTGGGACTTGTCTGATTGCCCTTACGAGGACTGCATATCATGCTTTGAAAAGGCACCATGCAAGCTTTCAAAGGGAGAGAGAGTCAAGTACCAAGCTTAGCCTATAATGATGCCTATGGACCATGTGAACAATCAATAACTGAATGGGTGCAGTAGGGGCACACATATACTTGGCAACAACCAACAGCTATCTACTGTGTCTTGAGACCTGCTCAACAAGATGAAAACCATGACTAATACTGGAAACCTATCTGACTACTCAGTGCTAGTGATGTAATAGTTACTGAAGGATAATCTACAACCACTGATTTATTAAACCAGCACAATTCCTAAAATGAATCTATGCACATGTGTCCTTATAAACAGAGATAAGTGTAGTCATTACCCCTTATTAAGGAAATGTCTATTGTAACACACAGATGCTACAGAAAAACACAACCAAACCAAATGTGTGTGTATATATATATATGTGTGTGTGTGTGTGTGTATATATATATA
>NW_026067988.1:1814213-1818666 GCF_014885135.2 Alexandromys fortis
ATATACCAATGATTACATCTCTAAACTGGTCACCCACCTAAGGCTCAGGGAACATTGCTCTGGAGGGGCAGAAACATTATAAAAGTCAGAGGATCATAAAGTTTGCTATTAGATTGTGTCTCTTAGTAACATCAAAATCTATATCCATAAGCTTTGACCAGAATGACTGCCCAATTCTGAGTTGAAAAAGGGTAACACCAGTTAGAGGGGAAAAGCCCAAGAAGCCTCAAATACACACAAATACAGGTAACTGTGAAGATTTGGGACTGGGAGAAGTGCTCTTGCCTAGGAAGAGCACACCAGTTGCTTGTTCAATGCCAAATGGTCAACCCTGAAAACCCACATGGACTAAAATTGATAAATTTAGGAATACGTATAAAGATTATGAGTGGGAGCTGCAGTGATAAGTCAACTGTTAGGAGTGCTTTCTGAGACTCCTTAGGAACTACACACATAACACACACACACACACACACACAGAGAGAGAGAGAGAGAGAGAGAGAGAGAGAGAGAGAGAGAGAGAGAGAGAGAGAGATCTTAAATTTTAAATTGAAAATAGGACAAGAATTTTTGGTTTTGTTTTCTTGCTATATCTCCACGGAAAGTCCATTGGACTGCATAACCAGAACTCCATAGTACCAGTCTATCGCCATGGAGGCAAGCTGATATCCATACTGACTTCCAGACTCCAGGACTATGTTTGGAAAGAGTTGGCACTTAACTTTACCCTGGTATTTTTTATAGCATCCCAGGGTAAGATATCTCCGTTCCTCATTTATTCCTAAACATTTTGCCACCTATCTTATTTTGTTTCCTTTTGAATCATTTTGTGATGGCTCTTAAGGTTTCCTTTTTACAAAACAAATTATATTGTCTATTTCTTTGTACTGAGTTGATGCCTTAAGCACCAACTCTGTGACAGCTTCTTTCTTTGTTCTTTGCCCTCATATATTAACTAATTCACCATAATAGTATTGGGAATTAGATGTTCCCGTTACCCAGACAAAGAGAGTACACTTTAATAGATAGAAGGAAGTTTTCCCACTAGTGTTAGATTGAGTAGAAAATGAACCAGAATACCATGCCCTACCTCCTGTGGAATTCCAAAAGATATTTACCAGGATTACTGGTAAAATGAATCCCACTAAATACTTTTCTTTCCCTTACTTTAGTTCTGCTTGCCAGGTTACATGTCAGGACACTGGAGAATCTGTGACTCTGAAACTTTAGCCAATTTGTTATTAACCATCTGAACTTTATTACGTGTGCGACTTCCAATAAGACATCGACAATTATCCACTCCTACCCACATATATTGTCTATGGAAATTAGTTTTCCGTGACTTTCAATTGCTTATTCCTTGCCACACTGGTTATCATGAGCTTTGTTCCTGGCATCCTAATGGCTTATAAGGTTTGCATCTGGAAACTAGACTTTTCATGCAGTACGTGTTTATTGAATGAATCAGGTTCTATGCAAACACTGATTATTCTTTCTTAATTATAGAAACATTAATTTTGTAACCCAATCTGTTCCCAGTAACCTCAGTTATTGGAAGTTCAATATCCCCCATGTTTTTTTTTAACCCAAGAAAATTTTCAGCAATATATAATCTCATATTCTTTTTTTTGTATGTGTGTGTAATTTTTGGAGCATACTTTGCCTAAGCCTCAAGGCTTCAGCATGTAGAACTTACAGAAAATTTCATTCTACTATTAAACTTTAGAATGCAATTTTCAAAGTGCAAACAGAATCCAGGAGTTATATTTAGTTTCTAAATTGGCATTTAGTTGGAGCATAGTATTGAAAATTGTCTTTCAATTTCCTGTTAGCTTGTCAGCTGGTGTGTGTTCAATGACTTCAAGAGATAATATCTGTTACCACAGTATCCTAAGTACCTCAAAAATCATCTGTGACTGGTAGAATTAAATTCTGTATAGAGCAGGTGTCTTCTTATATAATAATGATCACAGAATCCTGTTCCTTTATATTATAACCACAATAAGTAAAATCATGATTTTTTTCATTCTTAGAGAATAAAGAACTAACAAAGGGCTTTGGAAGAACGTGGTGTGTTAATAGATAACAATATATTCATTCTGAATGGTATTATATATTTTATGAGTTCAATCATAAACCTAGAAATACCTAGTCAGTAGAATCACATATTTTGCATTTGGCATTAATTAGATCACCCTAGATGTGGGGCAGGCTGTCACGATAAAGATAATTTTCAGCTGTTAAATTTCATACTTATTTATAAAACAGTAGGTTCTTTATATTTCTCTAACCAGGTGTTTGTAATATTAGTTATAAAGACCAAATATCTACATATCTTTGAAGAACTGTTTAACATAGGAATGCTAAATCATTTATACCTATAAAGTTTGTTCTCTAATATTCTCTATAGGTTTTAGAATGATATCTCATTCTTACAGTTTGAAATTTAATTGCTCTTGAGTTCTCAGTAGTCCTCATTGTCCGCTATGTTCAGCAAGTCCGGTTTTTTCCCATGCTTTTTCAGACCCGGGCCAGCTGGCCTTGGTGAGTTCCCGATAGAACATCCCCATTGTCTCAGTGTGTGGGTACAGCCCTCGCGGTCCTGAGTTCCTTGTAACTTTGTGGGAGCCTAGGCAGTTTGGATGCTCACCATACTAGACCCAGATGGAGGTGGGTGGTTCTTGGACTTCCCACAGGGCAGGGAACCCTGATTGCTCTTTGGGCTGACGAGGGAGGGGGGCTTGAACGGGGAGGGAGTTGGGATGCGGTGGCGGGGAGGAGGCAGAAATCTTAAATAAATAAATAAAAAGAAAGAAAGAAAAAGAAAAGAAATTTAATTGCTAACATCTTTAGTGACTAATGTACTTCCCTCTGCTTGCAACATATCACTAAAAATAGCTTTTGTTTTCCTTCTTCAATATATACTTCAGATTGTATTTGTGCTGTGATAAAGAAAATGATTAATAATTAATAAATATAAAGAAATAATAATACTAATATTAGTAAGATTAGAGTTAAATTCAGCAACCATGAAATTGCTTCTTAAAAATACTCGCAATATCAGAAGTTATCTTTTTATTTCTTCAATATGTAGAAATACCTGTGCTTCCTTGAAACTTAATTTTATCGTTTTTAACTTTGGTTTTATATATTGTTTTTGTCTTTCATATCATGCACCTTGATCCAATTCATCACCTCATCTGTCATGCTCCTTTTAGTGCTTATGATGATTTTGCCCAGGATCACAATGTCCAGAGACTACCTGAAGTTGACAGACATACATTTCCCCATATTTTTTGAGCTTGGAAGTTTAAGATTTAGGTAAAGACAAGCTTGTACTCTTTTGATGTCCTTTTACTTGATTTGCATGTAGATAATCTTACCACTTCATCATTTTGTGAACCTCTCATGTGATTCTTAATGCTTTCCCTAGTCTACTGAGAGAATTTATCACACTGGATTGTAATCCACCTCAACAACCTTATATACCTTGCATCAATTGTCTCTGTTATATGTTCTCCAATATGTTAGGACTCTTTTAAGAAACTGGGAAGAATTGGTGAAGGACACAAGTAAATACTTAACAGGCACTAGCAATTGAAAATTGATCAAATAACTCCTTTGCTCTTTTGTTTTTGGTTTTTTTTTTTTTTTTAGACTACGTTTCTCTATATGACAGCCTTGGCTATCTTGAAACTAGCTCTGTAGATCATGGTGGCCTCAAATCCACAGAGATCTGCCTCTCTCTATCTCCTGAGTTCTGGTGTAAAGGCATACACCATCACTGCCTGGCCAAATAACAATTACACTCTGTTTTGACATAACAAACAGAACAAAAAAGTTAAATTTAGTATTACATGGAATGATACCTCTGAAGTCATCATTGTTCATCATAAGGGAGATAAGTAATACTGCTTTACATTGAAAACATGTAAAGTCTATAAATATAAATTTGAATGATATCAAATGGTTAAGGCTAATTACTGAGAAAAGTGATGGAAAACTACAAGGATAAGATTTCTTGCTTATGAAGTAGAAAATGTAAGAGACAATTGGCTCTTTATTAAACTTATAAAATGTGTTCTCTTTATAGCACATTTTAAGCTGGGTTATTATGAAATGTTTGATTATCTATTTACTTAGTAATTGAATTAAATATCTTCCAACAAAAGTGATGACATTAGCTGATTCATTCAAGCAGTGTATGCAAGATGAGTTATATGCAGCTTTAAGTTGTTCATTATATCAGTGTTCTATAAAAACCTTAGGGAATGGCCAGAAAACTCACAAGTGTTTCAAGGTTTCATCTATTTACTCCAAGTAGACAAAAAATATCCTTTTCTTTGGGACTTTAGGGAAGTGGATAAGAGGCAATACAGGGTAGAAGAAAGATATCATAGAGAGCAATGATTTTGAAAAGCCATAGGGAATCATGTTTTGTTCAGTTAAAATT